>NC_142116.1:13865000-14012500 GCF_056152115.1 Neolamprologus brichardi
TGAAGCCATTATCTTACTGCTGTGGGCTCTCGTAAAGAAACACAGAGCAGCTTCTTTGTTTGAATCTACCAGTTCTCACTGTGTCAGGCCTTTTTGTTGCCGCCTGTATTTGTTTTGGTTAACCTTTAACAGGGTTTCGCTCAACGTATTGATTTGTAATGATATTGCAAAAGATAGCACAAAGTTGATGCATTTAGGAAAACACACGATGGAATGAAACTTTAACCAAACGGCTTCATTCCCAAGCAAGATGCAGATTTGCAAAGCTGTAATATATGTAAGCGTATCACAATCACGACTTTCATTTTCATATAGCCATCAAAAATCAGCCTTTTCATTTATTTCTGACAGCTATCTCTAAGATTTCATATCCGTTTATTGGGAAGATATGTGATCTGACATTTAATAATCCTTCATTGAGATTCAAGCACATTTTCTTATTGTTTTCTAGCCTGCAATGCTGCCTCCTAGTGGTAGGCTGGCTAAAGAGGCATTCTTTTTTGTTTTTCTTTGTAGTGTACTGAATGCATGTACTGGTACTGCCCTGCTTAATCCGACAGGCATTTGGGTATGTTGAGCACCACAACAGAGACATTAACAAAAATAATGAGAAAGTTAAGACCAAATGTTAAAGTTATTGTGATGTGGAAAAAAATGTGGTTTCTCTGAAACTTGATCTATATTCTAACCTTGTTGAAAGGTGTGCATGAGCTGAACCTTATCAAACCACAGAAATTCCACTTTTACTGTCCTGTTAAATTTAAGTCCTAATATTTTTATGTATTGGAAGATATCATGGAAGAAGTGCAGTTTAAAGGGTGGCTGAGCAAGTCAGCAATTATGGCTACAGTATTTCAGCTGAGGTCATTCAGACCATCTGCAGTGTTTATTCAAGGGCAGTTGTCCAACAAAACCAAGCCAGTATGTGCAACCCAGGGGAAAGAAGTCAAAAAGTGGTGAAATAAATAAAGAATGAAGATAGGGCGAAAACCTATTTATGTAACTTTGGACAGCAGAATCAACACTTTTATCGTTTTAAAAATGACTCATAAGTGAAGTACATTCAGGAGTTTAGCAGCTTTACTGTCACAGGCTCACTTGTTCAGATGTTACCAGTGGGTTATTTTTAAATTTGTTAATGTTGGCGTATTTTAGATAGATATTATAATTGACATTAATTGACATTAGCTGTCTTTGTATGTCTCCTCAGCATGTACTGTGTACACATCACTACTAATTTAGTTACACAGTTACATAGAGAGTGATCATTATAGGTTAAAAAAACCCACCAGTAACAGTGTCAAAGCCCAGGGGAGGATACTCTAGTTATATAAAAAAAAAAATCAATGGTGAAATTGGAACCTAAGCAAAGCCTAGCAAATCATCAAACCCATGTTCAGTCAAGGCTGAGCTCACATATAGCACTGAGGAAATAACCAACACAGGGCCACACGCTCAGTATGATATTGTCAAATTACAATCAGAAACACTGAAGACTTATTTAGGCACCAGTAACAGTAATGACAGAGTTGCATGTGCATATTTCCTCTGGGACATTTGATAAAAGGTTGGTACTGACAGTAGTCAACAATTTTGTGGCGGATACAAGCAAGTTGTAGAGTCATCTGGGTCACTTTCACGATCTCTCCTGTCCAAATACTCCAATTTTAGGATGATGACAGATACCTGGCATCCCTGGCAGAGATTTCAATGAACCAATCTTGACAAGTGACTCCATACCTTTGCTATGCTGCTATTGATGTAGGCTTCTGGGAAGTTTTACATTCCGGAACAGTACCTATACACAATGACGACTCTCCAGAAGTCCAAAAAGAGCAAATTTTAACCTTGTCACAAAAAATCCAAACGATACATGGCGTGGTCTTCTGCTGCTGTAGGCCATCTGCCTCAAGCTTTAACAAGCTGTGCATCAAGAGATGGTCTTCTGTGTACTTTGGGTGTAATGAGTGGTTATTTGAGTTGCTGTTGCCTTCCTATCAATAGAATAGGCCTAAAACTATTCTGATAAAGCTTGTAGTTAAAGCTGAATGTGAACCATCTCTTTCATAAGCTCCTACAGGGAGAGGTGCCCGGGAGACCTCCAGTGATGAGCTGATGGCCCTTTGATCTACTCTTCTCTCTTTAATTCCCAGTACATTTGCTGTATACGTCAATACTGCATGCCATTAACTTTTTCTCTTCTTACTCATGCAGTTTGTGCTTTTTTTTATGTTCTCTTGTTCTGTGTGCAGGTATCTCTGGATTTGAAACTGCATGTTTTCTTCTTTGGTTGCAGGCCTCACCAACCTGTCCAGTGTTTATTGTTTACTTGCTGTTTGCTGCTCCACCTTTTGTTCTCCACTCATTCTTTGAATTGAACCGCTGAATGCACAGTAACTCAGAAAGCACAAGAATGGTGAAGTCTCCTTACAGTGTTATCCATGCTGGAGAGAGATGACTTCACAAACAGCATGGGAAGCAGAACTGACTGCAGAGAAATATCATTCATTTTGTCATTTGGGACTATTACATTAAGACGGACTTGAAAAAAGAAAAACTGAACCTACAAGCTTTGCGGGGAGTTTATTCTTTTTAATGTTTTGCATCTTCTTTGAGCTTATCTGTAAAGCAGGTAAAGTTTAACGAGCAGTGTTTCATAGAGCAAGTGCGACGGAGCGTGTTCAGAAAACACGCTTTCAGATCGTCTCGTCTTACAACTTCAAAACAGGAACAGGGAAGACAGTAGCCAGGAATGTTCAAAAAGGAATTTTGGGGATGTGAGTGGGATGCAAGGTCTCTCCAAGGACACAGAGCTTCCTCTGTCTATTCCCTAATTAAGAATGCACAGATACAAACAAAAACATGCCGCAGACAAGAACGCATCACTTAAATGAGCCATGACACAAACTGTCTCTGAAAAATGTTTGAGTTGTGATGGGGAAAGGAAGAGGATGTCTCAGAGTGTGCGCACAGCTCTGCTAAAGTCCTCTTGGTGAAAATGAGATGCCGTGTTTTTCCACCATCCTCTCCCGCTCCCTCTCTCCCGCTGCTTCAGGCCTCTGCTTATGTGACGCTAATTGTTTCTGCTACTTGTGCCAAGTACCTACTCTTCCTCAGCACATTCTACAGACAGGTCCTGGTCCCTTAGCTGCTTTTTGTGTCTGTTTAAGGAATGAAAAAATGTGTGCTGCCATCTGCAGCGTGCACACCACTGTTCCTCCTCCCGGCCGTGACTGTCATGGTGCCACAATGGTACACATTCACATACTCTCTCAGAGGTAGGAAAAAAATATTTGGTAAAGAAGCAAGAAAACAAAACTGACACGTACAACCGCTAATATGAAACAAAATAATTCAAGAGGTTCCTGTTTTGATGCATTTAGCGTTCGGGAAGGAAGACGGCGTGTGCCGCGTGAAAAGCCTTTTAAATTTTGCAGACCATGCAGAGAAGATATAGTAGATTTACAAACCGTCCCATATATGTGTTACTCACTACTATAGATTTTAACAGAAGCCTGCACAAAAATCTATGCCAATTTTAGGACTGTGACCCCATATGAGTTCACTCTAACTAGATAATTGAGTTAGAGTACTTTAAAGTTCAGTACTTTAAAACAGCCAGCAAGTGGCAATGTTGTTTAGCTTATCCACATTTGTGTCTGTGCACAAGCTAAAAACAAGCTTACCACACAAAGAGGCTGGCCTTCAGTCCTCTGTATGGGAAGGATATCACTTTCCTCTTGTTGAATTGACCTGTGACACCATCAGAGAGTGCAAGGACACCACATATTGACACTCTTGTAAAGCCGCATGGGTGTTATGTCATTCGTGTGTTTATCTCAGGAAGACTGCTTCACTGATGCACTCAAGCAGCCAGAGTCAGTTGGCACCATCTCAGCAGTCAGATAAGTGCGCATGAATATTAAGTGATGCTAATCACAATGGAGAGACCAACGTCTAGACGACTGACAGACATTTCTCAGCATTCAACCGGCGTGCTCAGATTTGTCCCGTGTTTGACAGCAGCATCGCCCAACATGACAAGTCTGTTTAAAGCTTCCAGAAGAGGCTCACACACGTGCCCGTGCACCAGCACGCACGATTAGAGACGCATTGACACTGATTTTACTCAAACTGGGCCAATGTGTATGCAAGACCTTAGGTAGTGTTTCTCGGCACACGTGCACACAAAGAGCGTCAGTTTATATAGGCCACTCAAGGGGATTGCAGAATGTAGATGAGGATGTTGGAAAATATTCTCAAGATCTGCTTTTCCGTCATGGAAATCTTTATTTGTCGTTTCTGTATTAAAATACAGTGTATTTTACAGCGAGAATGTTGAGGATAAGCCTTCCAGTTCATTATCATCCTCTCTTTGTGCATTCGAGCTATACAGAACAAAACAGTGGATCTGCTTCTGTGGAAAAAAAAAAAAGGGGGGGGGGGGGGGGGACAGAAATGAATAGCAGGTGTGGTTGTTTGACTTTCAAATCATCTAGGCATCTATTCTATTAACCTGCCGTGTAAATAAATGCAGAATTCAATTTCCATGGAGTCACGCAATAAGTTGACAGTCCTCAAGAAGATCAAACAGGCTGCTTGGGGGCACATGAGCCACAGTGAAGAAAATCTTGGGTATACGAAAGGTGTTGACACCTTGAGCAAGCCACAAAAAGAGACAAATGTCATATTCTTGGTAACAATTACCGGATGAACTTCTGGTTTTAAGCCAGCAGGTATTCTAGCTATCCTGTATACAGTGGAGCTCCTTCTGCAACACCTCACTGTGGCTGTCAGTCTGCAGTGTCAGAGGACACTTGCTCTTTTTAGCTCTTCTGAATACTAATATTTTAAAGGCCCATTTTCTCTTTCATAATATACTTCCTCCAACATTATGTGTCTCAACAAAGACAAACTGTGTCCATGCCTTTGCTTCCTGTTCTTCACTACATCCTCCCTTCCTATTAGTCTCACGCTCATCTGACTGCCCTGTCCCATTGTGACTGCACTTGAGGCGCTAATGATAATGTTATAACCCAGACCAATTTTCCATGGCGATCATACTCAGTTAATTGAGCTGATTATAAGCTCTCTGTCTGAGATGACCCCTCCAGACTTGGAAAAACTGAACAGAGAGAGAAGTGCAGATGGAGGGATGAAAGGTTTCTTCAGGCATTCCATCACAGCGCAATAGACACATGGGATATGACTGTTTGGAGGCATGAGCTGAGGCATATGTGAGTGTGTGTGTCTCTGTGTGTGTATCCATTAAAAAATCCTTGTGTGGGGGGTGTTGGGAGATGGCATGCAGGGAGAGCAAGCCTTCAGGGAGGTGTAAAGGAGGAGAGGAGTGGGACAGTGACTGAGGAAGAGGGTTGTGAGGCGGGGGGGACGACTGGGCTCGAGGTTCGAAATCACAACACAGCCTGTGTAATAGACACGGACACACACCACATCTGAAGTTAATCCAATCAGGGAAAAGCACAGCGCTCCCATACGCCTAAGACACACAAACATAAGGTCAAGAGCAACTTGTATTAACGCAGCAATGTCAGGGAGAAGTGGTGTAGATAATTGACTTTCAGCAATGTTTAAAAGGGTTAGAGAGAGACGGAGAAATTAAGTAATGCAGTGTTTTTTTAGGTAGAGTCAAGCAGATGTGAAATGAAGGCCTCATTAGTCATTATTTTATCAGCAGGTTGATGAGAAAAATTCCCAATTTGACTATTTTTCCATTTAGCTGTTATAGGTTTGCAAAAGTAGTGCCTTATTTTCTCCTCATTAGTGATTAATACATCCCAATTTCCAGCTGAAATGTATTAGTATTTAGTCCTTTGACTCTTTGGAAAAGGCACAAACAGCATCTAATGTCAGATTTCATAAACTTAATGTCCAAAAATGTCAGATTATTTTGTTTGAATTCTTGTAGCTTTTGTCCAGTTGAGTTTGTGTTTTAACATTTGAAACTCTTGATTTTTTTTTTTTTTTTTTTTGTATTTTTGGAATTTATAAAAACGGGGAGTTAGTTGTAAATGAAAAAAGATCATCAGAGTTATATGGAAAAAAAGAAATTTTACCTTCTTGCGATATAATATAGGTAGTATAAATGCAGTAAACTTATGGTGTCATTTTTACACACACACAATAAAAAATTTACTTTGTAAAACAAGTACTATTTTAAAGACCATGAGCTCACAGTCATTGTTTTGAAAAATGTACAGCTGAATGTCTGTATCTTTCTTTACGTTAGTAAAAATAGTTAAATTAGCATTATTCAGCATTTGAGTGGGTTCGATTATCCATGCTGTTTTTGGCTGAAGGTCTTTTGGCTCACCCAGTGCTGCAGTCTATAAGTATAATCTACTTGCCTCTGTATAACTCTGCTGCATTACATACAGTGCTGCTTTGTGTATACAAACCATGTGTGTAAATGCTTGCTTGGAATATAACAATAAGGGACAAGCATGCAGGGCTCTGCTGAGAATCGTACTGTTTTATTTACAGTAAAACAGGACACACTAATAAAAGACACAGAGCACGGTGCTGTAATATCTGGGGATGAAAAGCAAATGTGCTTTTGAGCGCCAAGTATACTGGTCCTTTTCATAGGCGACTTGGTTCCACCCATGATCGAATGCAACATTCTAAAAGGACTATTTACTCTTTTCATTTCCTCTTGTGTATAACAGACGAAGGAGCGTGTGGCTTGCTGTATGAAAACAGGACCTGGCCTAATGTTGCATGAAGACCATGGTGAATTCATATTGATGGGAAAGCAGCCTCTGAAGCCCAGCAGCCATGATTTTTTCATAAGCCACCGGGAACAAGAAGTCAGTCAGCTGACAGGTGCTAACTCCACCAATTGTGCCGTGGATAAGAGATGGGACATGGAGAAAAGGGGGAGAGAAAGAGAGAAAGCAAAGGCAACAACTGGCTCCTCTTTTCTAAAGCACTTTTGTGTGCAGAATGTGTACGTGCTGCGTTGTGTGTGCTCCGTGCACCCTGTTCCCTTCTATAGCTGGAGAGGATTTTACGGAGGAGACTGTGTAAACACCAGAATGCATGTCAAATATGATGAGTCTTGATAGCTGTAAAACATACCCAAGGACTGCTCCTCACTTATTATCTACAACCAGAGCCCTGGAGCTATGTCTGCATCCTTCTGCCTTCCCTCCACGCATGTCGCGCCACAAGTCCCTCTCTGGAAAGCATTGATTATTTTGGCATGAGCCAGGGAGAAAGAGAGGTGTGATTTCTTTTGTGTTTCCTCAAGAAAAAAAATCAGCAAAAATAAATATTTTTGTGAGCATGGTGCAGCCACAAGAAAAATATGAGCACATTGGGGAAGAAATAAAGATGATGGATTTGCTAGCTGACGTGAGCAGCATGCTTGTGTGTGTGTGTGTGTGTGTGTGTGTGTGTGTTTGAGCGCCGCAGAGTTTTGGCTGCTACAGTCAGTGCATTGTTTTCATTCGTGTGCATGTCGTTTTTGAACTGTACATCCAGAATAGTATTATCTGTATGTAATTGTGCGCCTCTGTTTGCAATGTCTCTGCTCTATGTGTGTGTGTGTGTGTAAAAAGAGGCAGAAAGACTGCTTGCTGAAGAGAGCGACCAAAGCTGCAGGCACTGTGAGGCTCCAGGGAACCACTTGAGATTGCAGGCAGAGGGACTGATAAGGCAGCTAGCCATTCATCAGGCCAAATGAAGGCAGTAAAGTTGACTGGAGGGACCCAGGCATCGCCCCAGGATGGCTGTCGGGCCTCATAGTAGAGACCTGTGACTAACACATGAAAGCAGGCATGCATGCATGTACATACGCACACAAATAGCCCAAGAGTGGTGAAGGAAGGCAGGATGAATGGACTGGGAGGAGGAATAGGATCCTGGACTCAGGAGAGGAAGGGGGTAGAAGTATAATAAACCTCCAGGAGCAGAAGCCCCATCTCCGCAGAGCTACACCCAGCAACTGCAGCTCCTGTTTGAGGCATGCGTGGCCCTTTCCACTCAGAAAACATCTATCAGACAGATATTACTGTAATCCAGAGGTGATACATTAGCTCGGGTGCTAGGGGGGCAGTGTGTGCTGGTGATGGATACCTCTGGAGTTCCCGGGTGTTGTCACAGGGGCCTCTAAGACAGAGCTTTGCTGCGGCAGCTCAGCTCAACACAGCTAATGCTTTCCTGCTTTATGTCATAGTTTGAATTTATTCCACTGTAATAGTCTTTGTATTTTATTCTTAATCACACCACCCAGAGGATGGAGACATATTTCCACAATAGGAAGTACTGCAAAGTTGCACACTTATGAAAGCAATACATTACTTAAGCACTTAGGCCAGCCAAAGAAGCTACTTTAGAGTGTTGCTGGTGTGTTTATAAGACTATATTAGTGTCTCACTGGTGCTTTGATAGAGCTTGTACCATCAATTTGCACAAAGACTCTATCTTTGCTTACATAAATCCCACCTCAGGGTTATTATGAATCTGATTTATTTGCTCCTCTTATGTTTATTATTGTGCTTTATAGTTTATATTCTGTGTTAAACACCATCAATAGGACTGCAGAGCATGTGTGTCTCATCCTGCAAGGGATAAAAATGTTTTATGGAGCAGTGAGTGCCAATAAACAGCCAGCCACAGCCTTTTGGATGTACATCTTTAATGTTTTATCCATGATGAATTCAATAGCTTAGCGCAGGTTCAAGGCCAAATGGTAAGCGTTGACAGGACTTCCCAAAGGCAGGTACGCTCTGCAGCAAGAGGAGATTGAGCTGTTTGCATGAACAGGGATCTGGTTATATTTTTTTGTTTCTCCTGGCTGCGCGTGCACCTGCCAAATGGCCAGAGTAAAGCAACTCAAGGGCCAAGCTGAACATACATGGTTGGAAGGTGAACCGGCCACCTTCCCCTCTGTATTTTGTGTTCTGATCTGGTTGTCTGGACACAGTCATTCTGATGTTATCTTGGACCAATGGAGAGGTGTGGTGTGCAAACTGAAGGCCGCATACAAGATCTGTCTCAGACAAAATGAAAAACAGACAGCTCACCAAGGACAGAGAACACATTGCTGTTATCACCAGTATAGTTACAGACCTTACAGCATTCTCTGACAGCCAATAATAGGAAAATAGAGGCAACTAGTGAGTTTTCTTTTAATAAATCGCCGCCAATTCTATCACAATATCAAGCACTGGAAATGTATGACTGGACTGTTTTCCTTAAATACGTGCCTCACTAAATGCTGTTGAAACCAGTCTAACACATAATCATAGTTGCAGATTACAATAAATAGTGAAATTACAGTGTAGAGAATGCAAGCGCAATCATGTGAATCATAAAAAAACACAAAAAAGCAATCTGAGTCAAAATCTCTTTTCAGCCGTTTACCACACTGCACTATCGGGCCTGCCTTTTCACTTCAGCGTGTTTATTGCTTCAAGGCCAGGTGAGAACGATCAGCTCCGTTCTAATTCACAGACCCACATTTCACAAAGTTTTTATGCCAGGTGTAAATGAGAGAATGTGTGGATTTCCTCGTGTTTCCACCCTGGCGCCTGTCTCTGCTGTGAGTGAGTCTTTGATAGCTGTTGCACTGTGAGACAGACAGGCCTGTGCCAAGACGATGGCATCAAAAAGCTGACGATTGACAGCTACTGACAGCCATCTTCCTCCTAAACACACTTCAGGTCCCCTGCGCTTCCTCTCTCTCCCCCCCTTTCTCTCCTCTCTCTATCTGTCTTTTTTCTTTCTGTCGGGGGAAATTGAGGAGACGCAGAGATAAAGAGAGCGATGTCGTAAACTGGCACCTGTCATCATGTTTTGTTTTGGTCAGGGCACTGAGAACATTCGTAAAGTTTTAAAAGACATTTTGAAGGATTTAGCACTTCCACAGTTACCATTTGAATCTCCAGGTGATGGTTTATATGTTTTTTCTTTTTGCTTTTTAAGATAAGCTCAAGCATAAGTGACGTTAAAACAAAAATATATGTGTGTCTGCAAATTCTAATGAGCTCAAAGGCTGACAATTATCCACGTGAACAATCAGACAGAAATTAATTTTTGACATTAATTTGGCTAAATATGCTAAGACAAAGTATTTACTGCAGATACTTAACCCTCTTAGTTTTGTTTTCCGAGACGTGCCGCATCAATGTGAAATGCTGTCACGGAGACCGAGATGCCTGACATGAAACACAAAGAACGTGAGATATTTGCCAGGCAGATATGAGCACGCGTGCACACACTCGCACAGAAAAGCGAGGCGTTCATGCGAGCGGTGCGCATTTAAATGAATGCCTGTATCATGCACGCACCTGAATTTCTCAGGTTGTTGCTGTGTTTCATCAGCTTCAGTTTGAGCCAGTGTTTCTTCGCCATGTTCAACCAGCGGAGGCATTATCTCCTGACACACGTATCCTCCTCTAAATGATTTATCTTCATCTTCTGCAAGTCACCTAATCAAAACTGAAAGAAGAGAGCTTAATGCCATTCAGAGATCCCAATGCTTTCAACTGCATTTACTGTCATTATGAAAATGAATGGCGGCAGCTGAGAACTCAGATGTTCTTTCACGTCATGACGAAGGATCTCTTAATGGGTCTTATGATCTTTGCCTTTGCTGCCTTTGACTGAAGGCCTTGGCTGGGGACTCGACTAATCACGTTACACATCTCGCACATTACATTCGGTATCTGTATCAACACTGCGCCTTCTTTTCTCGCCCGCTGTATGTGTCACCAGCATATGTGTTGCTCATCGAGATCATTAGTGCATAGTGAAAAGAGAAAAGACAGAAGGGACATATAAAGTTTCACCTGACTTGAAGTCGGTGGTCTCTTTGTGCAGTGACAGAACATTGGCTCTGAGGAGTCTAACAAGACGGGAACTGTCAAATCGCTCATTGGACAAAGGGTCTTTCTGCTCTGGAAATCTGGCACAGATGCTCACAAATGTTGCTGTGTTGTTATATGTCAGCACTGCACAAACAACAAAGTGGCAAAGAAAAGTGGAGGGACCAACTTTTTTCAAGTTATTTGCGAGAATTATCTTCAAGATGCTTGCTTTGTCTGCAAAATAAGTACAGCAAAGCAAGAAAAATTATTTCTGTATGAGCTCAGTGTGACACATAATTAGCTTTTGAGGTCGTCATGTGTTTGTTGAGGGGAGGTGTTGATGTTCTTTTGCACAACTTGTCTTTGGGTTGTCACCGCTGTAGTAACTCCTGCGCAGTGGAACTTTATTTAGAGACTTTTTTTTTTTTTTTTTTGAAAGAACCTATCACCAGCTGTATTTGTCAGAGTTATCTTCCAGATGTGCCATTGTAAGCATGGGATGACATCTCCATCTCACCCCTAATCCACAGCCTTCTGCTGGGCGTGTTTGCTTAGGTTTTATACATGTTTACAGAGAATGTAATTACCTCTCTTAGACATGCAGCTGTTAGAAAAACTGATTTTTATGGATCACGGCCATTGCCAAAAAATGTAAGCTCCCTCGGCTTAATCTGTCAATTATTAAATCATAATTACATTTTCTTTAAAGCCATTAGTTACAGAGGTTTAACAATCCCTTTGTGTCAGGCCAATAACTTTTCTGATCCTCTTTTTTTTTTTAAGAAAAAAGAAGAAATCATCATTTAAATCTTAATGATGTGTCTGAATTCTTCCCCCAATTTAGCTAACACAGTGCAGAGATGATTCATGGCAGATGAAGGCATGATTTATAATTAGATTATAGCTTGATGGAGTAGAATTTATTAATGATGATGAAGACACATACACAAAGCCTTTAATGCATTTTCCTCCACAGTGTCCCCTTTCCCTCGGACTTCATTGGCACATTGCTCACTCATCTATAGTCAGATGCTCGGTCCTGTTACCAATTTGTGGTAACACATTCTTACAAGAAATTATGCACAAGCACGGAGAGGCCAGCCTTTAAGTGATAGCCACAATACGCGTTTGCCTTTAAAACTTAAAGGGGGAGTTTAATTTATTGAGGGTGTCACATGGCAGGAATGAGTAATTATTCCCAACACCCCTGTGGACCCTAGTGGTTAATGTATTCCAGGGCCCTAAGGGGAGCTGTCAGCAAGAGGACGTCATCTCAGCTGCTTTACTCGCTGACCATGTTGGAAGGTTCAGGATTCGAGATTCACTCTGTACAACCACAAATCATTCTCTGAGGGTATGAATTTTTTTTCCCCCCGTGATCCTCTTCCCTTGGTCTTAGTTTCTGCAGCTCTGCAAATATGCTTGCTAAAGTTTCTCAGATATACTATTCAAACTTTCTTGAGAGGAACAAAAATTGCTACATGTGTTAAAGAAAGGCAACTGGAGAAGTCATAGCAGTTTTGCTTTTAAGCACCTGCTTTTCCAGAAAAGGAAACTGTTATGGATTTGTTGCTGTTTTTGAAGTCTGAACCATCAAACATTTGTCTTTATCACTTGAGAAGACTATTGTTGTGTTGACTTCCTGTATACTGTTTAGTGTGACGTTCTGGCAAGTAGTCATTTCTTGTGTCAGCAGCTGTTGACAATAACTTATCAAAAAAGCAGAATACAAAGTCTCCCTTTGATCTCAGCATTGTTCGGGGACATGGTCAGTAACTGGGTCAAAGTGTGTTCACAAATAGGTCTGCTTTTCTTGTAACCCACTTCGTGTACTTTAAGGGTGCACTTCAGTGCAAATGTTCAGTAGTTATTTGTAGTTGCTTTCGTTGGTTGTGGTTTGGCCACAGAACTCCAAAGAAATAATAGTTTAAATAAAAAGTCATTTAGCACATGCTGCCAAAGCAGCTTCAGCACACAGTATAGATCCTCCAAATCTCTGGACTCTTCAGGTGAGATATAACACCATTCTTCCAAAAGAGAATCCCCCTGATGATGGTGAACACATGTTGGTATTTATGGTCTATGGGTGACATCAATTTTTATATAGATGAGGCCAATGTTGTGATAGAAGAAGTCATTCCTATAGAAATGTGATAGAAATGTTTAATCATAACCTTACAGTCACGCTATGGGAAACAGTGATTGGCGGCACAATCAAAGTTAATGCCGCCATGTGAATTTAATTTGTGGTCTCCATGCCTTTGAGATGGTTGCTTTGAAGACAGTGACCCAGTCTGTGACCATTAACACTCTGCTGCCATCTACAAAACTACTACAGCATCAAGACAGACTCTGCTACTATCAGTCTGCTGTCATTTTGCCATTGAATAGGATCAAGTTGGCAATTACGCATAATTTTCTTTGTAATATTCCAGCAATTAACTGTGATAAATTTGCCAAAATTGCAAATCTGTTGCAGTCTACATACATAGACTTTCACATTTAAGAAAAGTTCTCATATATACTGCTTATGTCCAGCCAGAACACAGTAGAAACATGAATTCAGAAATTACTCCACAAATAGTGGTGTAGTTGCTGAAGGACGGCTATTTAGCTGCAAAATGAAACGGGATGTCAGCAACCTTGTTTCTGTATAGGAATATAACCAGAACCCAACCTGCTTGCAACCAGTTGAGTCGAGTCACCTATTGCAAAGAGATGTGTGGCAGATGAGTTGGCTCATTAGCACAGACTGATTGATGGCAGCGTATGAGAAATATGCCTGCATTTATAAATTAGATGCCAATTATTTGCAAATCTTCGCCAATCTGTCTGACAGTGACTGCAGTCAATCCAAGTCTGGCTGTAATTGTTTCCCACCAAGTGATCTGTGCAATCGTCTGAGGGTGTTGTACACTCTGGGCGTCCATTGCAACTACATGCAATCAGGAAAAAAAAATGCAATCACCGGGCAACCATCAATTTTTCTTAGTAGCAAGGAGGTTGCTATCCTACTTTGACTCTGGCTACGTTTCTTCATAATGTCCTAAACAGCAAAACACAGCCAACAGATCCTCTTACTGTGAGGGTCCAGGGTTCATGTTTTCCCTTTAATTTCTGAATTATCTGTATATTCGTAAATTATCAGTAGAAATACCTGACAGACAAAAGAACATATTTTAGGTACAGAGTCAGGTGTACAGACATGTCTTTAAAATGTATTCTTCATCTGCACAAGAAACAAATCATCTGTTACCAATGGCCACAACCCTAATTTAAGTGAAACTACTTGAAACAGTCGTAAATTGACACAAAAAAACCCATAATGAGTAAAGGTAAGGACTAGTACAATAAATACATTTCTGTAAATCGCCTTCCGTCATGGGCTGCTTTTATTTCTATTCACACAGTTCGGACATGGTTTCTGTTATTATCTTTTGGATCCTCAAGCCATCATGAGTTGACACAATTCGGAAAGTGTCTGGGGCATTTGTTCCTGAACGCTATAAAACAGCTTTCATAGGGTTCAAGCAAAGTGTAACTTTTATTTCTAGCTTTCACAGTACCCATGAGTTTAGCTCAAAGACAAATAAGAGGCCTTGCTCCTTTAAATAGCACTGCTAACAACTTTGCCTTTTGCATCCATGACAAATGCAAAAGGCTATTGATTCCGTCTCACCCTGCGTTTCAGTGACTTACGCCTCCCTCTAATTCCCATTACCAGAACACTGTACCCTTATCAAGGGAAACAATAAGCCACTTGTCAGCTCTGCAAGAAAATATGAGGAAGCATCTGCCTGGACCAGAGGAACTCATGACTCAGTGGTGAAAAAGTGCTCCACCTCCCTCCTTCTGTCTGCCCTCTCTCCCTATAGTCCTCCCTATGACCTCTAGAAAGGTATTTTGGCAGCGATGTTTTGGAAGGAACTGAAGAGCAGAGTAAATCCGATCATCCAGGGATAAGTCGGAAATTGAATTTCACTCCTTCCACAGGGGGCAGCCTTTTCATGTGCTGCAGTTTGGGAATAAATGTGTTGTGTGTGTTCGGGATACACAGGTGGGTGTTCAGGGAGGGATAGTCAGCTGGAGGGGGACACCCCCAAAAAGAAGCTCTGCTCCTGAGCCGTAAACCTGTCACAGAGATATGTCTCTGTCGATGATGGCATCCGACTTTTTTCCCATCTGCCCCTGCGCAGGGCTGTTATCTCCTTCCTCCCTGCTATGTCTCCCTGCTCTTTAAGACAAAGGGTAATAAAGCTATAAATTGTGTGGTCTGCGGAAAGTATGGACATTCTGTCTGGGAGACGCTGTAAGACCTGCCATAAAGCACCCTCAAAGTCATAGCTAAAGATTTACAGTTATTTAACATCCTCCTCTTCCCCTAAATCACAGTGATAAGAGAATTAAGTGATGGCTATAGGTTCTTTGTCCTTACTCTATTGATTTTCTTCGCCCCTCAGAAGGATCCTGAACATTATAATTATTGAGTCCTGCAGTTTAATGTAGGTTTACAGAGTAGGAGAGGCGCCCTCAGTTCGATTCTAACACAGTTAAAACAAAAGACACCCGTTTTTCAATTCGGTAATGGGCTTCCAATTATGCTTCATTTACCTTGTTTGGCCAGAAAATGTTTTATCTGAGGCCTCTGTGCTATAAACAGCTTCTTTGTGCTGTTACAAAACCTCAGTAACAGCTCGATTTATCTTAAATGCAGGTCTGCTTCTTCAGCAATTATTCAGCCATGTGGATACGAGGATTATTTGTAACCCAGATTGTTCATTAACATTAACTTGGTCGCTTTTTCAGTGCAGTGATATGTGATGTCACAAAAGCATTTCTGTTAAAGATAAAAATCAAGATCAGCTGATGTGTGCCGCTGGCCACCTCCAGATTATGAAAGCTTTATCCACCCTATAAACCACTGGTCTGAAAATACAACATGATCCTACTGCCAGTGTGTGCTTTCTGATGCTTTGTCACCAAATGTGTGGACTTTATCTCCTGAAAAGTTCTTCTCTTTTTTTTAAGGTTGCTCATCAAATAAGCGTTTGAGATCGTAGGCTATCAGTGTACATCATTGATGGCTTGGGTGATGCTGAAGAGAATTTAGTACATTTGGAGCTTTTGTTTATGAGCTGCGTGATCACATGCTGTATCTACAGATAACATTCATGTTATTTTGAGATTCATGTGCTACACCAAGCCTGAATTATCTGCTTCATCTGAGAGCATAGACCTAACACAGGACTCAATTCAGTGAATTGTTTTCCCATAGACTACAGTATAGGACCAGAAGTCTTGTTGCAACCACAGACTCAATACAGGCTTCAGGCACTTCCACACTGGCTTTAGTTTTAGAACTGCTAGGTCCATCTTTTTCACTGTCTTTGCAACAAATGCCTAATTTTAAGATCTCTGAGTGCCAGTGAATACCTCTGAATATACAGGATGACTTTTAAACAAAGAACAACCTCATAAATGGAAAGTACCAAAAACTATATACCTCTGAATATACAGGATGACTTTTAAATAAAGAACAACCTCATAAATGGAAAGTACCAAAAACTACAGATTCTTGAATAGCCACTTATAGCTTGGGCTGCTATAACTGGCAGGGGGCTGCTAATTCATCTTGTTTAGCTTTTTGTTGTAATAAAAGACACAGTAAGGTATCAGCTGGCCAGTTTCCCCAGTATCTTATGTATTAAGTCTTAAATTAGCAAAAGTTAGCACTGCGACAGTGAATTACCCATGCATCTTGCTAACGAACAAGCTAACAAGTCCTAGCATTAGCCTCTATTTTTTCCAGAAATGGTCCCATTCAAGTGGGTGTCGTGAAAATGCAAAACTCAAGGTTTAAAAACAAAACAAGATACAAGAAAAGTTTTTTTAATTGTGTTTGTTCTTTAATAATGTTTTTTGATTAATACATAAATGGTAGTAATGTTATCCACCACATCATAATACCTACACTGATATATATAACCATTACAAAATGATCCATTCTTAGGTTTCCTGATCTTCCAGCCCTATGAAAACAGCTTAAATAATTTATATTTATGTTTCTATTTTTTTTTTTATTTGTCAGAGACCATCTACAAAAAACTTTAATCTCCTTAGAGAAGAGGCCCATTGTATTCGATATAGCTGCTAGCTTGTTTTCATCCACACTCTCTGGGCATTTCTACATGAAAACAGACCAAATAGCAAGTTTAACACTAAAATAGGTGACTGTAATAATTTAAGAACTGTATTAAACTCAATGCTAGCATTTGGCTGGTTCTGTTCAGTGTTAATGTTCTGAATTATGAGGGTTTTGTTTCATACTCTGATAAACTGACAGCTGGCTTAGAATCAAACCGTAGGCATGTAAAATTAACAGCTACAATTAATAGCAGATAAAGAGCTGGTGAAGACTCAAATATGGTTAAAAAGGTGTATCCTGGCCTTAGAGAAATATGACTTTAGAAGATGAGATTTAGTATAGTCAGATGCTACTCAAAGTGGTACAGAACATGACACTTATTTTTGCCTTAATATACTCATACTATTCTGCCAAATAACAGTATGACTATAAAAGCTTCCATTTACAGTAATTTGAGTGTTTTCAGTGGTGATTCAGATTCTTTTTAAATGTGCAAGTACTGTCGGAAGGTATAAACTGATGCACATTCTCCTTCTCTATTCCTTCCCTTTAAACGTAAAAAAGATACTGAAACACAAAATGCACACACACATACACACACACCCCCCTTAGGCGCCACAGAGGGCCACAGCCCCACTTACCACTGCCTGACAGTTGGCTTCTTAACAAAGACGCCGGGAATGTAATTAAATCATTTACCTTTGATACCCAGCCAGCATTGTAATTAATTAATTCACCCTGGTAGTGCAGGAATTACATCCACCGAGAGACATGAGAGGAAGAAAAAAAATTTGTTCTGCATACTTTGGGGATAAAACCTGACACTGTGCCCTGCCTTTCTCTCTCCCTCATCTACCATCATCATGGCTACAGCAGTGTCCTCAGAGATGGGGAGTAAAGAAGTTAAGTGCTTCACTAGTTGAAATAATGACCCTGTGCTGATATTTAGGCCTCATCAGCCAGAGTGCCCGAGGCCAGATCAGACTGTTGAAGGAGGACTGGCCTTGCTTACACATCTCTCTCATTTGGTCTGACCTTTGCAGCAGCTGTGATATGGGAAGGTGATTGCTGTCAACATCATCAGTGTCACACAGCTCCAGAAATAGCCTCGGTGGTGATCAGCAGCAGCACCTTTGGGGGAACATGGCATAATGAATTCTTGTAGTGATATAGGTTATGATATAAAATTCAAACATAATGTCAAACAATAGTGATGTTGCCCTTATAGGCTCCTAAATGATTTAAACTGTCACTGTTGTTTTCTCTTTAGAAAATGTTTGAAGGGTATGTAAGTAGAACGTACTCGGTATGAATATATCTGGTTTTTGTTTTTGCTTTTTTTTGTACTTTGTACTGTCTGTTAGTTCTTTGCCTTGGGTGTGTGTTTTTTCCTGAAATGATTATCACATTTTTGCATTGGATCTGAGTCAGACCTCTGTAGCACTTTGCAAGATGCTCAGAAGGCAGCCCTAAGCAAATTCTTCAATGTCATCCTTCTGCCTTTCCAAGAACATCAAGCATTTGAATCAATGGGCTTTCATCAGCTATCTAATTTTTTACCCCTCCATATCACTTAGCTACTGCACTGCCAGTCAAGTAGAAGACATACAGCAGTGTTGTTTTCTTTTTTCCTTCGTTGGTAAATTACTGCCACAGCAAAGTTAAAAGCATCCGAAAACCACTTCTGTAAATTATTGTCAATAAATGGCCATGAATCATACAGATCTGCGAGACGTTTGATTTATAATTTTGGGCTGACTGCGTGTAGATATATTGCACTGAGACCTGCTGGGTGGATTTTGTAGGCTCTGTGAGCACATTCATCATTGTATACTGAAGCCATTTTTAATGTGTACCACTATTAGAGCTTGTACTGTTCTATCTGTAATAGGCTGTGCTGTGGTCCGAGTGTCAATGTTTTAGTGGGTTTTGTTGTCTATAGTGTCTGTTTTATTTATTTATTTTCCACACATCATATCTCTCAGGCTTGTGTACATTCTTTTCCTGTTGTTTCTTGTGAACTGAAATTATTGCTGTTATTATCGCTATTTGAGACAGGGTATAAATTAACATAACAACATTAATATCACTGCCTGTTTTAATATAATCAGTGTTGGGAAGTAATGGAATACATGTACCACCATTACGTATTTAAAATACAAAATATGAGTAACTGTATTCCGTTACAGTTACCGTTTAAAAAGGTGGTATTTAGAATACAGTTACTTTGTTGAAATAAATGGATTACACGGCGGTACTTCCCTGTTTCATATTGTGGCGAGTCAGGACTGTTTGGGTTTTGTTTGACAGCTATGTTCTGTTGTTCCAGGTGGCAGCGTTACGGTTGCCATGGTTACAGGGCGACGCTCTCTCTCTGCGTGTTTCCTGGGTGAGAGAGGCCTTTTTGTTGTTGTTGTGCTAAGCTAATAGGCGGAATGCTACAGGCATAGCTCTAAAGAATGTAGCATCATAGGCAGTGTAGTCCGTGCTGCAGGGAGAATGGACTGCCATACACGTTATGTGTCTGTGAGCGAGGGAGGGAGAAAAAGGAAAAGTACAGCTGTCATCGAGCAGAAACGGGAGCTGGAAGCATGTAAATATAATAATAACCACTGCAGCCAAGAAGAGTGCCTGACGAGCCCAGCTGTAAGTAAGCTACTAAGACTCGACTGTACGCTGTGTTCGTGTTTTCCTCCAAAAACAATAAGTTCCGTTGGAGCAGCCTTTCAACGCCTCTCTCTGTCTCTCGCAAGCAAAGTTGACCCAGACAACAAAGTAAAGCTAGTTTTCAGCTACGAGCCCGACACAGAACCCACCGTATTAGTCAGAGGTCCCTTTACTGAGGGTTCGGAGCCGCGGACCTTCAGTAACAGTAATAAATCACAGCAATAGTACATTCATGTAGTTGTAAACAGCATGATAATATATTAAGTAATCCAAAGTATTCAGAATACGTTACTCTCATTGAGTAACGTAACGGAATACGTTACAGAATACATTTTGGGGCATGTATTCTGTATTCTGTAATGGAATACATTTTAAAAGTAACCTTCCCAACACTGAATATAATTATAAACACCTCTGGGAATATACACTCACTGAGCATTTTATTAGGTACACCTTGCTAACCCCAGGTTGGACCTCTTTTGCCTTTAGCACTGTCTTAATTGTTCATGGCATAGATTTAGGAAGGTGCTGGAAACATTCAAAAGCATTTTGGACCATGTTGACATGATAGTGTCACACATGCCTGTGAAGGTTCTCAGTCATCCAGGTCATCGTAGTCTAAGGAGCTTGGAAATAAAAAAGGCATCTGGACTTCTTTAAGTCTCCTTGAAGATGTTTCACCTCTCATCTGAGAAGCTTCTTCAGTTCTAGGAGCAACCTGTGGAGAGTCCCAGATTTTAAGCACTATGGGAGTGTCCCTATGAGGGTCACAGACCCTCTATTGATCCTCTACCTAATCACACGAGTCAAGGTGTGAAAACGGATGAGGGTCACAATCAGCCAAGGTTTCGGGTGAACCCACTGTGAATCCTAGCCCCACCCTATCATGTGATTTACTGAGGTCAAATTGCCCAGGATGTAAGTGGCCATTATGGCGTTTGGGAAGGGATCTCAAAAGAGAGAAGACGAAGAGTTCTTAAAAGAGAGATCCCTGATCCTTTAAAATCTGGGACTCTCCACCAATTGCTCTTAGAACTGAAGAAGCGGATGAGAGGTGAAACATCTTCAAGGAAACTTCTAGTGTCACACAGTTGTTGCAGATTTGTCAGTTGCACATCCATGATGTGAATTTCCAGTTCCACTTCTTAAAGGCGTTCTATTTTGATCTGGTGACTGTGGAGGACATGTGAGTAAAGGGAACTGATTGTTGTGTTCAAAAACCAGTCTGAGATTATTAGACCTTTGTGATATGATGTGCTATCTTATTGGAAGGTGCCATCACAAGCTGGATATGCTGTGGTCATAAAGGGTCCGCAAAATTGTGAGCAACAATTCTCAAGAATACTCAAGGCTGTAGTGTGCTGTGTTTGAACTGTAAATCAATTTTTACCATTTTTATTTCATTCAAGTTCAACTTAATCTGATCTTTCCATAGATTAGGTTTTTCTCCAAACTGTGCAGGCTCTTGTACATGTTTTCTGGGAAAGCTAGATCTTGCCTTCCTGCTTTTGAATGTAACCATTGGTTTGCACTTGGTTGTAAAAGTATTTACATTCATGAAAGCATCTCAGATTGTTGACTTGGACATTGATTGCTGTTTTGGCCACTCCTAAAGCTTTGTCTATCTTTCTGATGGGTTTATTGAGGTTTTTTAGCCTAATGATGACCTGATAAACTTGCATCAGCATCTCTCTGGGCCTCATATTAAGAATTGAAATGGTCAGTTATCAAAGTTCAACACCTATAATAAACTATTATTTGGAAAAAAAAAAGAGGGAACAGACTACATGAAGCTGTTTTTCAGTTAATCGTTAAATTGCTTTTGGGCAAATCAGGAACTAGGTTTGCAAATAGTTGCGATTCCTAAATAGTTATTGAATTAAAGCTGAAAGTCTTCACTTTGATCACATCTGGATAAAATTACAAATATTGTGTCATTGTCCTAATACTTTCATTACTGCAAAGCTCACTTCTGATGCTCCCAAGTCATTATAGGTCAATAAGAGTACTTATTGTATTACAGTGTAAGATCCACTCTGTATTGACACTTTCCTCACATCAGCAACTTATTTATTAGTAACTATTTGAATATTTTCCAGCATTTGAGATGATTGGCTGATTGAGATGATCAGTGTTATACGTCCCATCTGCGAGCAATTAAATTATTGACTCATCTGTGATTTCCACAGCACATCATTTGTTGATAAAATTAGATATTGAAAAACTAATGTTCTTGTAAATGACCAGAGCAGACAAAAATATAGTATTTTCCTATGACATTTAGTATAAGTGTGTAGTAGTGTAAAATAGATATATTCAAGAAAAGTTCAAGTACCTGTGGACAGTGCTTGACCGACTATTAAGTAAAGTAACAATCTTTAATTCTAACCACTCATGAATAATTAGTGCTAATCATGTCACACCCTCCATATCATCAATCAGCTTCAGAATGTAACTGAACATGCTGTTTTAAGATCTCTGGCTTTATATTTATTAATTTGCTTGCTGCAATAGCTATAAACATTTATCTCTTAGAAAAGCTCAAACTACAGGTCAATATACTAGATATATCAAATGATAAAGACTGAGTGCTTCCATGTCCTGAGGCCGAGGGCAGTCATGTGGTTACAATGTTTACATCCCTCCAAGATCTAAAGAGTATTTACCCAAAACCATATGCTGCCTTCATAATGGTTAGTGATATTTGTATGAATTAACGAGGGAGAAATGGGGCTGGCGTTAACCTCTGGGTATTACTTAGATGTTAACACCCCTCTCCCTGAACCTCAGCTCTCCCTCTTCCTCCCCTTGTCCCTGCTCCCCCTATCTAACTCTCTCCATCTTCTCATCCCCCACCTCCATGCCTCTCCTTCCTTGGGGTACAGTGGAAGTGATTTATCTTAGCGTGAAAAGACTTGTGATGACGCTAAGACAGGAGGCCTCAGGCTCTTGGCATTGAATGCATCGATGGCGTTTGCATGAAGTTCACGGCCCCGGAGCCATGATAAATGTCAAGTGCAACAAACGTCCTGTAAATAAGATAGAGCACTGCCAAAGCCACAGTCTACTTATTGGTTGCCCAAGCAGAAGGCAGTGTCTGTGCACTTGTGCGTGCGTGTGTGTGTCTGTGTGTGTGTGTGTGTGTGTGTGTGGATGGCTAAGCTCAACTTTATCTTCTCTCAGAATAAAAAGCAACAAATCTTGAATTTCATAGACACAGTCTATACTCTCACAGCAGTTATGAGCCTTCCTCTGCTCAGGTTTTATTTGACAGCTATGTAAAAATGTTGAAGGTGAAGACTGTTATAAATGTGTCATTAAAAGACTGTGTCCTGCACACTGTTCAACACAAAATCTGCCTTGCTTCAGTGTACATCTACAGGGTACCGTTATATTGTATAACATACGACAGAGAACTGCTGTTTTCTCCTTTTTTTAGGGCTAGCCAGTGGTTACTTAAAGTCTAAATTTCTTCCCTTTCACACTTAATTTTTGAAAACAATATGATTCTTTCCATAAGACTCTTTTATAGAAGCACTTCTAAATATAGGCCATTCTCAGTGCTGCCATCCAATGGATCCAAATTGGATTAAATGTATCTGAGCACATGAGGAAAAATAGAGGATATAAATAAAGAAGACTATGAGAATTCTAATTCAGAGCTGAGTGTAAATACAAGAGGATCTGCTTCAATATAGTAAAGGAAACAGATACATCTGTAACCTTTCTGCACAAACAGTTGTAGCCTTAGACACATGCTGGGCTTGACTATGGTTGTTCCTTTATTAGCAACACACTCGGATTACATTAGTTCATGTGTATAAGCGGCACACCTATAAATTATAAAGCCGTGGCACAGAAAATATTTAAAAATTGTTCTTTATAAGACGACACCAACCACAGATAGAGGCTGCCTCCTGTTTCTACTGAAATGACAAGGTGCTTTTATTTAATTCTGGAATGTCATTTAAGGACTTGGCGAAGTCATGGCAGTTTTCAACCGCACACTTCAAAGTATCATTTTATTTGATCAACCTCTCCTACTTCAGGGATGTCCCTGCTGGTTGAAAATGGGGGGAACAGAACAGCAACGGGGCTTCATGTTATTAGAGTTATCTGGGGAAGTACAGTCCTGCATATATCACCTCCGCTGGTGTCATCCCCAGTTGATAAACTGCATTTCCTGTCAGTGGAGGACGCTGAAGGTTACAGCTGAGATTAAAAAGAACAAAACAACCTCCCCCCGGTGAAGTGGTGACACATCCTACCTGCAGGAATGTTCCTAATCATTTTGATAATTTGAAATGTATGAAACTTTGATGACTCCTCCAGTGGTCCTCAAATGTGAGTATGATGACACCTTCTAACATGTTATAGACTTTCCACATGAGCGAGATCATCCAGGCATGGGGATATGCATGCCTTGACTTAAAACATGCAGCATTATGCAAACATTTGCCTACATGCACTCAGCTGATTAAACAAGCACATAAATTACTGCTCCCTGTCATTTTTTTTTTTTTTTTTGATATAACGGCACTGGGTTGTCCCTCCCTTTATTGAAATGACTCACAAACAACACCAGCAGCACTCAGAGTTGGTTCTACCCAAGGAGCGTGGCCTGTTGTATATCCAACCCAGCAGTGACCATAAGCTGCGTTTGTTCACCAGCTCCAGACACACTGAGGCAATTTATGAGCCTCTGGCTGCAAGCTGATTAGAGCAGCGCTTGTAAAATGTATTTTGGCATGTATGCAGGGTTTTACTGGAGCTCTCCCTGTCACACATTAGCCATACATCAGCACTAAAAGTGAGGGGTGAAACAAGAGCAGCAGAGGGGGGTGGTGTCAGTGTCGAGAGAGGGCATTGTTTAATCCTCAAGAGCCTCCGTTTTGGAAATGTTTTCCATCAAATTGTCAGCACCTCATTTTTTTTTCACCATAAACATTAGATGAAGTTTAGTAAATATTAACTACCTTTACTATTCTTCATGGTTAGTCTTAAATACTGTCACGTGTAGATGCTCTAAAACGAGTCACTTTAAATGTCCCAGATTCCTTGATAGCCCTGCACAAAATCTTATTTTTCAAACAAATTCCATTTTAAAATTGCTTGTTTTGCTCAGGTAACCCGCAGCACTCGATTTTCAGCCACACAGCAGCAGCCAATCCTTGGCCTGTGTCCAAAACATGTCACAGCTTTTCAGGAAGTATCCATGAGCTCTGCTACCTGTCACCTAACTTTCAGCATGATTTGCGATAGCACCATCTGACTAGCACAATTGCATTTACAAGCACCAGAAGGACCAGCCTGTCAGGTTTTGCTGATACCGTGCGAGATCTTTATTAAACTGCAATTATAAGACGACAAATCCTCTCTTTGTTTCACCTTGTGGACTATGTTTGGACACGTGCCACCATTAAACGAACTCAGGGTGAGTCATTTCTCCACAACGGGGCCTCTAACATCTCATCCTCCATATTGACAATAAGCTGTGACAAATAGAAATTAAGTACGCACAATGAGAACAATAAATTTATTCTTGACAAATCCAGCAACAGAGTCGTTTTGTGCGCTATACATCTTCATCTGGGAGACTTTGATATCATGCCACATTCACCAACCAGTTGGATAAACTTGATCTTAGCGCTGCAGACATTTTAGCTAGGTGTGTTTAATTTAGGTGAAATCAACTCTGTTATAAATGCTCTGCTATTATTGGATGCCTTAATGGGAACAGCAATTATTAGCAATATCTGTGCTTCACCTACAAGGGAGTCAATACGTTTACTGTGAAAATTCTAAGCTGATCAACAATGAGTTAAAATAAACGGGCATTTGCTACCTAATTTTTCATGATCGTAGCCAGCAGATCAGTCCATTACAGTAAGCACTGCAAACAATATAAATATTTATTGGTTTGACAATTCTGTACAATCTTGATATGTACAGAACTTACCATTTTTCTACCTAAAAATAAATTGAATGAATTAGATTATATTAAATTTGGGATTGACATAGTCACACAAGGCAATGGTGTGTCCTTTTAGACGGACATGACTTTGTGTGGGTGATACCAGATCAAGTGCTGCAAATATAAATTGTGCCTCTGCAGATCTGGCAAGGACTTAGGTTGCAGGCAAGTAAGACTGAAGACCAAATCTGTAAATATTTCTTGCAAACTTTACTTTAAAGAAGCTAGCAACCTTGCTGGCTTTCAAATAATTAATATCTTGTTTAAAGTTTCAATATACCCCATGTATTAGTACCGGATCTATCTCCTTGATTCGGTTTTTAAATATGAATTCAAGTCAATACACGTATAAAAATTGATTTGTTTTAAAAACACATCAGCCGAGGTAAATACCTGTGAAACGCTGCATACAAGCATGAGTAGGGCAAACGTGCAAAGTAGAAGTTCTCAGGCATTTTCTGAGAATCCATTCAACTTCAAGCTAAATATGAAAGTGTTCATTAACAAAATTGTGCAGCAAGTCCACTAGCAAGCAATTAAACAATTACTCTGACCAATGCACCTTGGTGCATTAGCATTATTTATGACTCTTGTGTAAAAATAAATTGAGGTGAGTAGGAAATGAAGTCCTCTTTAGGATGTCATTCAAGTCATGCTGACAAGCAGTAATTCTCAAATGCCAAAAAACAATGTGGTCTGCATATGATAATGCTTCCGGTGGATAAAATATGCCTGAAACTTGGCATGTGTGCGGACTGAGGCAATCACATATGCAGAGAAGCAGCAAGCACTCCGGAAGGATCAATAACGTGCATAGGATTTGGGGATTTACGATGACATCCTATCGATCAATTAGGAGCTGACTGTTTGAGGCACTCAGAGATGCCAATGTGTATTAAAACTAAATCAGAGGTTAGACAGAATTACTGTATAACCAAAGATAAACTACCACATTTCACTTTGACTTATTGTCACACCTTTTCAGAGGCTGGTAGGCAAGTGTAGGCAAATACAAAGTGAGTGTGATTCAGCACCGTCTGCTAGTGAACAAAGTAATCTAAACTCATCTCTTATTTAAACATCAAACATTGCAGTTAAAGTGCTATAAGAGGCAAATGGTGCATAACATACATGCTTTGATTTTTTCTTGGCAAGACTTTTGGCCTAATCATTTCTTCTCATGTGAAAGAGCATACCTGCAAAAATCTGAGAGACGGCCAAAATGAGATAGAAAGAGCAAAAAACAAAAAAAACAAAAAAAACAACCTCCTGTAACTTCCCTGGGGGAATGGAGTCATTTAGTTGATTTCTCTCCATGTGCCTATCACTCAAACCAAGCTGCTCTTACCACAGAGCTGATAATCATACATATTCTATGCATCGGAGCAACATAAATCTCCGTCCCTGTTTCATACCTCAGTCATTCATCAATCACACAGAGAGCAGGATGAAACACCGCCTGCTTGAAAATATATCATATTAGTACCTGGGATGTTTACCAAGATAATGTGAGACAACAGCAGAGGGTGAAATATAGCACCACTGCATTGCTTAAATTAAAACCCCTCCTTCTCCCCTTCAGACCACCCTCAGCTTTGGGAGTCTGAGTTTTATGTCTGCAAGGATTCCTGTAGACTGTGCCCATGTGCCCTTACCCTCCTCTCACCTTGATGCATAACTAACTTCGAAAGGAGACAAGACACTAAAACATATGAAGCGTCTAGTGTTGTTTAACCCTGTCATACATGAATTATGACAACCTCAATCAGGACTTTTTCTTAAGTATTTTTATTCATCTTTAGGCACGAAAAGCTGAATAAAGTGCTTAAGAAAAAAATCCTGATTGAGTTTGTCATAGTTCATGTATGACAGGGTTAAATAACAATAATTACAATGGCACACGGCATACATCTATAGTAACATTAAACAACCAGTGGGTGGCAGGGTATGGAGTGACACATCAGTGTCCAATGTAGTGGTTTATGTGCAAGTATACCATCAACACTGACACAAATAAAGGAAAACAGCCATTAAATAGCTGTCCACTGTAGTGACTACTATGCGTGATAGGGTTAATGTTAAAACAGACATTCGCAATATAGTTAACAAATAGTTTGCAGGGGTTAAAGTGGGCAAAGGGTACAACCCTAAGATTGGGTGTACAGTAGCAGTGCAGGAAAAATGACTTAACAATAAGTCACATAATAATTTGTTTTGTGAAAATTAAGTCGATTTTTGTTTGTGTGCTGACCTGTGTTGCCACTCGAGCTTTCACTGCTTTTGTGAATGAAGGCCAACTCAACTAGACAAGATTTGGAGATAAATTATCTGAATTTTAGGAGGCGGTGCCAAGCCTCCAAACACGTCCCTTCTGGGTCTTATCTATATATGATCCACTTAGTTCTACAGGCTGTTTGTTCTCGTTTTTTGTGCCCCACCCTCCGTCCCCTTTTTTCAAACCTTTCACTTCCTCATTTCTAATTAGTACATGGGGATCTGCCAGGCCCGGGAGCTGCCGCCAGTCCCCATCGAGGCCCTCCCCAAACCACAGCTCAATTCTTGATTAAACCATTTGCCTTTATCTACTAAAAAACACTGCCAAACCTAAAATGAGGACGTGGGTCTAGCTAGTGAAATAGGCAGACATTACTGGAGCTCTAGGGCTGATTTCCAACCCCTAGTCACTATAAATCTAGTATATTATTGTACAGAAATCATTTCTTTATATTTTGCTATTGAGATATGGGCATACATACATGGAAATACAGCAAATAAGGAAAAAACAAAGTTTGTAGAAGTCTAATGGGCATAAAGGTCAATATTTGGTATTACCACCTTTATGGTTCAATATAGCTTGAACCCACTCTTGTCATTTCTTTATGTAGTCTTTAGTTTGTTCCTTTTCCATATGAGCTATTTCAGCTATCAGAGTACTGTTTTTTCTTCACATTTAATAAATAATTGTAATTTTTTTTAATAATGATTTCAGACTTTCAGTAAAGACTCGTAACAAGTTCTCTCAATATTTCCATCTACATGCACCATTTCAGGAATAGTGTTAGACCCCGTTTGCAAATAAGTCAATGAAACTTACATTACGCTGTATCTTCTCACATTAACAACACTTTACTATTGAATTTCCATTTCCTTCCATATACTGATGGTAAGTATCATTCCGAAAATCATTAGCAACAATTACGTTGGAGTAATATCTCTTATATATTATTCAATAGTGGTGAAAAAAGATGGAGTCCTACTGTATCGGCACTGCGCGTTTGGGTGAATATTTTAAGTATCCACACTGACAGCAAGTTTCAATTCTGTCAACAATTTTTTTTTTAAAATTTTATAATGATTACCTTTTAATATGCGGTGTTGCTCCTTTTCATTCTTCATGGACAGATTTAGATTTTTGCATAGGTTTATCTACCCAGGACAGTAAGCTACAGGCTGTGTTAGTACTCCATTCACAACGGAGGTGCTTTCCCTCTCTACTATATCCCCCTTTAGATTAGAAATCTAATTTGAGGAGATGAATGTATTCTATTCCAGTTTGCTGTGATCAGGAGTACTGCTGTGCGGAAAACAGCATTGCTTCACGATTATTGAATTTTTATGGCCAGGTAATTAATTGCAGATTCCCTGTTTTGTTCTATTTCTTCCTCTCTGACATTTTAATTTCGACAAAAAGCCACGGTCTCCACACGGCCCTTCTCTGGAGATCCTAATAGCCTATAAAACACGATGACTTATAGATATGGCGAGACTTCACTTCGCCAATGATTGTTTGAAACCTTGCTGATCACACAGAATTTAGTCCCCCTCTTGCTTCCTCCCTACCGCCATATCATCCCTGCCTTTCCTTTCCAACCTCCTGAATTCATTTCTTGTCAATTAAACTGCAGCTACAGTGTCCCATCTGAAGAATAGGAATCTATCAACTTGTCATCGACTGGGAATTCATTATTGGATGCGGCCTGGTAACTTTTCAAAAGCGGCGTTCGGGCCATTATTCCTTAAAGACGATTGTCATTACTTGACCAGGCAGGAGGGTGTCCTTGGCGTGCATTGCAAGCACTGCATTTAAGGGCAGGGGGGAATCAATCGTAGCGAAGGGTGACAGATGCCATATCTCAAGGCAGACAGGTCTGAATGCTTATATCAAATCAGAATCCTTTGCTAGCACAAGGAACATTAGTTACCCCAGTGTCAGGAGCACATGTAGGCCACAGTAAGCCATCCAGAAGGAGAAAGGGGATGGGGGAAGGCAGTGTGTTATTTTATGCAGCTTGGCTAAAATGTCCTGAGAAATTGATGAGAAGCATAATACTATTTTTGCATAGTAAAAGCATATTTAATGCCTTGGCTTTTGCAATTTGTGTTTTATTCATTTATTTTTACATTTGGTAGCTAGAATAGGCTTGCAAATTGAAAAATCTTTCATAATAAATTGGCAAAATACTGCATGCTATAATGCAAATTCAGCAAGCTTACACTAAGACTATGGCTCATTACATTAGGCTCTGAACAGACTGTATTAGCATATAACAAAATCTCCCTTTAAAAGTAAGATGCAGAAGAAAGGTTGATGTGAATAAGTCTAGTGCTCGACTGAAACACTAATCTTCTCTGTGTTCCCCTCTACTTTAATATACTGTATGTCCACAGGATATCTATCCAGCAGTGTTTATTTATCATCCCCCCTTTACTTCCTTTCTTCTTTCTGCTGTCCCCCTGTCATGGTGCTTCTTTCTGCTGTGTAAGCACAAGTCTGCACAACATATCACTCGTGAAGCATACCCCCTCCTAACCTTCAAGAGTTCTCTCTGTACGGTCTCCACGGCTCTGTAATGGCTGATGCAGTTACCATATTTCAGTCCTAATTGGGTCGAAGCTACAGAGCCAATTTGGGATGGTAGTTTGGAAGAGAGTTCCTCTGCGACATTGTTAGGCATTGGGATGTCTTCTGTGTTGCCAGGTGTAGAGTGTAATTGCCACTGAATGAAAAGAGCACCTCAGAAGTGGAGGGCCGCTGTGGTTTGTTGAAGGTATGACGGTACTTTATCTACAACAGTGTTTTCCTCTGTTTTTGCTCAATAAGTCAATACAGAGAAGATGGGATTGGGTGACTTGTCTTGTTTACATCTTTTAGGTTTGTTTTTGAGGAGATCTGTTGCCCTGAGTGAACATTGTGTGTTTCGTGCACTCATCGACGTGACGTATTGCTTACCAAGCGCCCACTGTATTTCCTGCCTTCATCTTATTTTCTTCCGTGAAGCAAATGCGCTATCTCGCCTGTGAAGCATTGCTCTGAGATGAAGACGTGTCTCACTGTCTGACCTTACATGCCGCTGCTCAGAGCCAGGATCTATGGCAGCCATTTTCTCTCTAGTCGGTCATGAAGAAGCAAGAGATGTAAATGTCAGTCTGTGTCTCCTTAACACTCAATAAAGGGCTGGGATTGGCCCCTCCGCTCCGCCAGTCGATTGGCCATCTAATGAGGAGAGGCCTTACCATAACTCTAAAAGATTCACTACTGTTTGTGTTTCACCAGAGGCCCTAGCACAGTAATAATTCCAAGTGGATAAATGTTTTCCCGATAACAAGCTGAAATAACCTGTCGGACTGAAGTTGATGTAGACAAGAAGAATCACACAATTAGCGATCAGTGGGGATTTATCCTAGAAGCAGGAGACAGAAGGCAGGAGGAGCTTAGTCCTTTTCTCTGTCTGGCAAATATCAAGGCTACCTCGATCAGATGTGCTTCTTCTTCCGTATTTCCGCGGCCCGAGCGTCATCAGTCACCGGCTCTACCTTTGTAACGGCGCTCTGTGTTTTTACCTCTAAATGCCCCCTCACACTAGCATTTAGCTTGTTAATGTAATTGAAGTCACTCCGAGGGAAGGTGTTATGGATGACGCTCTTGCAATGAGACAATGCTCTCTAATCTCCGTTTATCTAGAGGCTACTTCCCACCTTGAAAAACAGAGGGAGCGAGGAAATCCATTTAGATTTGTTGAAAAGATAATAGTAAAGAAGGTTTTTAAATTAAAGACATCCGTTATTTCAATTTATGTTAATGACTCCACAAGCACATTTTGAACTGCAAAACGCTCTGCTGTGTATCCGCGTATTATAAAATTAGATTTTGTTTGTTAATTGGCACTTTCTCTGCTATAATTTCAAATAAAGGGCTTATTTAAGTATCCTAAAAAGACGGCGATTACATTATGTCAGACTATTATGCCTCTCCTCTTCTTATAATGTTGCACGGCACTTTAAGGTTGATTAATAACAAGCAATTTTGCCATAAAGAGGTAGGACTACTGTAGCTATTGTAATTAACCTTTAAGTGTGATGGACTTTACCGTATATTTCCCATTTCTATTACTGACCCACATATATCACGCAGGAACATGCAGCTCTTCCTTGCGCGCACGGCCTCTCAGGAGCCTCGGCACACACTTTGTGCCCGATGACATCATATCCCCACGGGTACGTGAATTATCATGTTTTCGCCAGATCTTTCATATGTATTTTCTCTGCTGTTCTCGCACAAATGTATCATTTAAACCATTAGCAGCGCCTAGCTCTTTCATTAGAATGAACTATATCATCCCCTCCCCAGAGGGACCCGCAAGCCATCGGACTGTGAGAATACATTTCACTGAGTAGGAATATTGAAGGCAGCAACATGCCTAGGTAAAGTATTACTTAATTTATACTGCTAATGTATAACATTGATTCTCTGTGGGGAAAATAAAGGACAACATATTTTCAGAGCCCACATCATTAAGGTTTAATAATTTAGACCCAGTTAGCGTGATAATAAATATACTGGGGGAACTTAAGTGAGGGTTTTGGTGATGAATACAATTAGAAAACGTTGCACTTACATAGAAGAGTAATATGAATGGGGTGTAGAAATTAATTGGAGTAGGAGCAATGGTGTGGCCTGCGGTGTTTCACAGGAGGGATAAAAAACAGCCTATTTTTCCAAGAGCCCTTTCCAGAATACTAACTATCTGCTGCACGCTGGGTTTCCTTATCGATATCTACATACCTAACAAATGCCTGGCTTAAAAAAAGGAAGCTCCTTCTTTTCTTTTTCAAATGCTGGTTTGCACTTTGAAATGAAAAGACAGATATAATGTGCATTTGGAGAACCTCATTTCATGTTGTTTTGACATATGGCTTTACATCAGGCGTAGTGGTTCCAGTACATCATTAGCTGGGGGATAACAGGATAACAGCTACTGCTTTGTATACAGACATGGTATTAATTCATACAGTATGTATTAGCAGGACTGTGGTAGGTCTTTAGAGTAGTGAAGATTAAGGTGAAATATCACATTTAAACATGTGTTTTTTGAAAAATTGTCAACACTATCCCAGACAGTCAACATCTGGACGCAAAATGTTTTGTCACTTATTCAAGAAAAGAAATGTTTACCACACAGAAAACACTATGTCCAAATGAACAGATTCAACTTTCTGGGATTTCCTGAACTGGATGATTGAGCTTACATCAAGACACTGTTCCTGTGTCTTTTAAGAGGTTCTGATTAAACGATTTATTGTAAAGATCTTTTTGTGTGTGTCTATCTTTAGCTCATCCAGCTGAAGGAATGATGAGCTCATGCAATGGCAAGGTGTCTGTCATCCATCAGTCCATCCACAATTGACAACTGCAGTATCAGGATCTTTATCTAGATTGGTGCTCAAGGTCAAGGTCATTCTGTGGGTACTTTAAATTTTTCACAGACACACTCATTACAGTTTAGCCAAATACTTGCTCCTGATATACTAAAAAAAATCATGAAATTTGAAATGATGTGATAGCGTGAAATTGAACGTGCCGCACGTGTAGCATACCACTTTTCCCATGTTAGATGGACATGATCACGATATGGTTCTCTTTGTTGATTTCCGCAAAGGTATGCTAACTTTAATGATATGATTGATCCTGTGAAATGCTGATGCATTCAGATACTCCTGAACTGATCTTGTAGTCATAATACTACTGAACATTTTAATTTGGTAGTATACAAGCTGGATTTGTACTGGATATACCTGGATATAAGGTCTCGGTGGATTTCACTTCTCATAACTTTGTGCAGTACCGTCATCCAAAGACAAGAAAACTTGTCACATTGTTCTTGTACCTTAGGCATTAGTATAACCTGTGAATTATGAAAAATTGTGATCCTGAAGAGCTACTGCATCACTCATGTACATTTATTCATCTATTCCTTTTTGCAAAATTTCATATTCACACTCACAACATATAATGCAAGGGAAAGGAAGATGTGAAATGACATCTAAAACACCTTTGTATGTGCAGTTATTATCTTAATTGGAGCTTACCTCTGCTACTGTGGCTCATTTACCAACTGGGTCACAGGCTCACTTTGTTATACTTATATGTATATAATATTAATTAGGTGTCTTTAAAATATATATCTGAAATCAGAATATTTTGTATTTCCCAGCCATTCATTTCTTGCACTAGCAATTTTCTTTATTCATAATAAGTATATCTGATGATTGTTTTCTTTAATACCTGGTTGAGGACAGTGGTGCTTTGGTTAGAACTGTATTGGTCCTGGGTGTGAGGGTCTGGGTACTCCAGCTTCCTCCTACAGTCCAAGGACATGAATGGTTAAGGGTTATAGGCTATAGGTATAAATGTTTGTGATAAACTGCCTTCCACCTCTGCACCCCCACAACCCTGAATATTATAAGTAGAAGAAAATGGATGGATGGAATAACTAATTATTATTTAGTGGATGCTATGTCACAGAATAGCAGAAAGGTCGTATGATTGTTTCCTGTGGCTCACGTTAGCATATTCAGATGTGAGGTTTGGGTTTTTGTTTTTTTTGTCTAGTCATGTCAAAGTATGTTGATCTTTTTCTTCTAAAAATGATCTGAAACAAGGCATATTGCAAAATTTACTGGGCAACTGATCATTGTAGCTATAGAGCACATTCTTAGCTGTGGAGCATGGCAGACAGACACAGTTGGTGACTAACTAGTGAAAAATCTGAAGCATATGACAGCTTAAAAGGAGCAATTGTATTGCAGGGCTGGTAGAGAGCAAAAACTGTGTTTAAAATTGGAGTTACGTTTGCTTGGAAACATGACTGCTTTATAGAAATGTCACATTTGTGTTTACGCTGTCCCCATGTGCCTTGGGAAAAAGTCATTGCATGTTTAAAATGTTATGTAAAAAGTTGAATAATATTGGAAATGTTATTTTACAGTATGCACTTACATAGCAATGCTAATGTACATGAACTTTAGTGGTTCCTAATAAGGAATTTAAAAAATTAATATAAGGTAAACTTTTTGACGGAAACTTTTAATGTCTATTTTTCCTTTTTTGTGACCTCAAATATGTGAGGTACTGTTACACCACAAGTGGAAAAGTCACGTCACACATCCAACTATGTCCATCTTCTCTGAGCGGTTTAAGTTCTAGATATAAAATGTTGAACTGCCTTTATGTTATCCAAACCACTATTAACCTTAGTATTTAAAACAAAGACGATTAGTGCTTACTATAAAATGATATTCAGTTTGACTTTAACAGGTGCCTAAGGCTGCATAGCTGCCCCTGAAATTATTAGTTTACACACTGTCTTGGCAAATAAGCCTTTCCAAGGAGACTGAGCTCTGAGATGTATGCATTTTGTAACATTGATAATGCCCCAGCCAAAGACCTTGCTGTTCTGAAAAAAAAGATGGAGAGCTTGCAGGTTTTCTGAAGAGCTTTTCCACATCTAGTTTTTACACCCCACCGAAAGATTAATAGTATGCCGCCCTTGAAAAATGAAAATCAAAGGTATCAAAAAGCTCCTAGGGATTACAGCCAGGGAGTCTGATATCAAGCCCAGTTTACGCTTTATGATGTCATTTTCTTTTTATGGAGGAAGCAGGGGGTGAAAGCCCAAGACAGATATGGGTTCCAGGTTTGGGGGTAATCTCCCATATACCACAGTGCATAAATCTGCTCCATTGATCTCTGGAATCATGCTTCTATTGACAAGAGCTAGTCTCTCTTTTTGAAAAGTGATAACTGTGCAGGGCAGTCCCACTAAACATTTATGGATGTCATTCCTGCCTTGGTCTGGGCCCCTGCTCTGTAATAGCTTTTAGTGTCATGTAACACTCTTACGTGTGAGTGAATGCACAAATGTGTCTGAGACCCTGCTGAGTAAGTTTACGCTTGCCGTTAATCATTGTCCGAGCCAGCTGGCTTTAGCCGCTGGGCAGGTGGGCCTGTCAGGTTGGCAGCCTCAATCATGCATTACTGAAACCGGAGCCCAAAGGGATGGCCATGCCCCTGGTGTCTCTCAAGCCCTGTGTCAACTGGTGCTTTCCACGCGCTATTTTGACTGATATTTTAGATAACAGTAGAGTTTGTTGAACTTGCTCAAGAGCGGTAATTAAATCCCAATAAACTGACACATAAAATCGAAATGGAAGACCTAATGTTTTTACTTTGTCTCTGGTTACGTATCAGTGAAACATTCCATTAGTTGGATTAACTCTATAGCTCATGGAAGCAGATATGGTGTTTGAATGGCCTTGAATCTCTGAGTGCTGTTATTCCAGGCTATAGTCTATGATTTTTTTCTATGATTTTATTTTATTATCATCAGTCGTCAAGAAAACATTTTACTTAAAAAAAAAAAGAGTTTGAGCAAAGGTAAACAAAGAATAGGACAACAGTGAACTCCCAGAGCCGGTGCAGCAAACTGCATAGCACAGCGACCTGCAGTCTACTGCAGGTTTGTTGCATGCATTTAATTTAATTTAGCTGAATGACTGGTGTTTCTGTAGTTACAAAGAGTAAATGACAATGAGCACAGTGTAGTAAAGTGTATGTTGACTGACTTAAAATGTATTATTATTATTAATATCGTTAATCTTCTCTGGTATGCTTGTAAGCGGTGTAATTTTATTAGAAATCAAATGGCTCATCTGGCTTTCTGCCATTAAGTCAGTGAGTAGTGCCAGCTGCCAGGACTTTTATCTGCTCATCTCCTACCAGCGTCGTGTCTTCTTTAAATGACTGAACTTCTTCATGCTGACCCGTCTGCCACACTGGATTTGATTCGATGAAGCAGATTAACGGAGCTGCTGAAAGCATGAAAAATGTGACGACACTCTTAAATGATTTTTTTTTTTTTTTTGACACTTTGGGAGGTACGCTCATTTGTTTCCATGTTGAGAGTGAAATTAGAAGACTGATTGAACGGATATGAGAGATATTCTCATATAACCATCTAATCTTCTCAGCAAGAAAGCAAATTAGCATCTTTCCCCCAAAAAATATTGAGCTGTTTTCTTTTTCTTAAACCAAGCGATCACTTTGCAAACTTGCATCCGCTGCTTCACTTTTAGGCGTAGTTGTGCGCATAGCTTAACCGCCACATTAAAAACTCATCATTGCGTTTTTGTGAGCACTTGCGAAATTAGTAATTAAAGTCAGCTGTGAATTAGCAGCTCGACTGTACTGAGTGCTTGGTAGTTTATAAACAGCTTGAAAACAAACTAGCTTGGCCTTTCTTGAGTTTCACACGGCCATCAAACTGTCAAGGCTGGGATCAGGCATCTACCCTTAAGTGTCTCTTCTTCACCCCTTGCTGTGCCAGTAAATTCTCTAAAGAGCAAAGGCTTCTTTGCTGTAATCTTTTAGCATTACAATGACAGCTATCATCACTCTCCCCTTTCTCTCAGCTTACATGCATGTATTAGCTGCTCTTGCAAATCTTTAGGATCTTTAAGCCATATATTTTAAACAGTTAGGGGTGATGTGTCACTGAAGGGGAAATTATGGTTCTGCTGAGGCAGCTTGTTGGTGGTCTGTTGGCATCTACAGACGGACAGCCTACTTGCAGAGAACGTCTGTTGTCAGATGGGGGCAGTGTCAAAAATACAACTAGTCTGTGAGCTGCTCTTGCTTCTGTGCTTGTTGGTCCATCAGCCAGCCACAACTGCAATCCTGTATTTTAAGCATTACTTATTCTGTAATGATACACGTCGGAGAACAGTATGAATACATACTAGTGGACCACCTATTTCTCAGGCCTGAGAACTAGGTCTTCCTTCATCCTTAGTTCAACATACTTCTTTATAATTCATAAGAATGATAACTCCCCGTGTTCTTCTTGAATGTTATCCCCTGTGCCCAGTTTCTCTGAGAAACTTGCAGTGAAACTTGTGATCCTGTATAACGAGAGTTGAGGGTGCCACAAGAAATGGCCGTCATAAAATAAGGTGCTGTAGATTATATTGACAGCAAACACACATGCACTTTGCACACATGCTGTATTCACTTCACTCACAGCTCTGTTTCCAGTCTTCTCTTTAGAGCCGCATTCCTGTGGGCAAGATTTATAAAAACACCACTGACAACACATCCTGCTTGGTCTTTAAGAGCTACATAAGTGGTGCTGTGCTGAGGCCAGCTGGGTATTAATAGCTGGCATGGGAAAATTTAAATCATTGCGCTCTTACCAAAAATGTCATTCAATCCCTACCTCTACTTGTCAAGCTTGTCTCGAACTGTTCCGTAAATCAAGCCATATGATCTACCCCAGGAAATAGTCCAAATCCAAAGGCTCAGCAATTGCCAAATCAACTTATCAATCACACTCCATGCCTATCAATGTGAGTTGGAGAGTAATTGGCTTTCTGACAGACCCTGTGTCCTCCATGCTGTCCTCTATTTTGTAACTGGCATATACAATGTCCAGAGGTTTAATAAATACTCTTTGTGTCAAAGTCATTCATTAGCTGCCATGTCCTGCTGTCCAGCTGGTCACAACTTGAGTGTTAAAAGAGACGTTAAGACCTATTTTGAGGATGACCTGAGGGTCAGTTGAGAGAAAGGGCAAAGCGTGAAGGAAAGGACTGGCATTGTGCAAACATGGTATCGCCATGCAACTAGCATGGCCTTAGCTGTAATTTATACGGCTGACGGTCATCCTGATACACCAAAGATATGGAAATTGAAAGTGTATGCAGCATAAATCTGCAAGTTTGCATGACTTTATGACTCTAAACTGTGATGAGTCTATTTTAAGTAGAGCGGGAGATAGTTAGCAAGCTATCAAGTTATCGAGTTACTTTGGTTAATAAATACGGCAGCTGAGAGATGTAGCCCATAAATATATTTTCTTTCTCTTTTTACTTCTTGTAATCTTTGTTATGACTTGTGCTGTAGACTTTATGTCTTTTTAAACTTCCCATTTAATGTCACAGTTATGGTCTTGCTGTAGGTGAATGAATGCTTAGGTCATTCAAACAGGGGTGGAAGAGGTTAGTTCTTGGGTTTTTGTTTTTTTTTTTGTCCCAAATGTGACGGGGTCTGTGGAAAATGAGAGGTCATTTAAAATGCAGTTAGCACTGATGACACCCACAGGAATTGTTTACCTAAATATGATTTAGTGATAAATGAACTCGAATTTGTCGTCATCCACCGCTCCATGTGTAAATCCTCTTGGCATCGCTACTGAAGCGGTCATGAGCATAGGAACGAATTCCCTTGCTGGCGTGTGAACATCTGCTGGGCCATTTAGTCAGCTAATAGATCAGACTGGAAAGAGAGAGAGAGAGGAAAAGAGAGAGAGGAGGAGATGTGCAGGTGTTCCCGGCCAGAGCCAGAAGACATCAAACCGAAAGCCCAGGCCAAATCCACCAGAGCTCAAGCTGAATGACTCACAGCCTCTCGCAGATAATAAAACAAGCATAAAGTTTGCTTATGGTACAGGTGGGGGTATTGTGCACCATACTCAAGAGAGACCCGATACAGGGAAAAAAGGTAATTGGGTGCATATGGGAGGAGGTAAATGAAAGAATTTTGAGACTATCTCCGTGGAATACCTAATGGGGACAGGACAGAAAAGGAAATTAAAAATTATTCGAAGCAGATGGACTGTTCTTTGAGTTTTTCTGGGAAATTTATTAGTGCTGTGAAAGAAATGTGTCTGTTTATTTTGTGCTGCCACGAAATGAATGGCCTGCTGAGTTGTGCTTGCGTTAGTTTATGACTGCCTGGCCATTACTCATAATTTAGAATGCATTTGTTATCGATTCATGATTTACTGTGATTTATTGGTGCTTGTCAGTTTTCATTCACAACCCCACCACTTTTATTTCAGCGGCAGGCCCAGAGTTTATGAAAAATATAAACAAAGTTGGGTGATATGCGGATACTGTTTCATTTGTACCTTATTACATAACAGCCTTGGCTCGATTCAAATAGCGCCTCACTGTAATTCATTTGTTCCTGTTATTTCCTGATTGCCAACAACAATAAAGTAAAAAGTTGTACGATACAGTATCAGTCAAGAAACACTTCGTAATGGAAATGTTGATGTGAAAATGTCAAAACGCCTCCAAGTTCAGACGCTGTTTAAAGTTCAGTGTGGTCAGGTAGGAACATAATATTAACAGTTGATCAGGAACAGCAGTAAAGTATTATGCATATGTCCCAGGAGGATTTGTTAGGAAGCTGTTTTGCTCCTCTAGCAAGCATCATTAAACCTACTGGCTCTGGACTTCTGGGAACATAAAGGTTGGCACTATTATTAACCCAACATATGGTTCAGATTTGGAAGAAATATCTCAAGGATTAAAAGTCTCCAAATATGTACAAGAGGGTCAGCTCAATCTGTTGCACCTGCATGCGTTTTGTTGTAAATTTCGGCCTACTTATAGGTTAACCTTTAATTTCACAAACATGGCTGTTGGAACAGGATTTCCATCATACTGACTGCCGTCTCAGTTCTGATTTGTTCCCCGTGAAGAACAAACACTGCCATTGATACAAAGCAGCTGATACCAGGCTCAGCCAGTATCATCAATCACCGGCAGAGCCAGCAGTTTCATACTTACAGTTTATAGAAAGGTAAATTGTAGATAAATGTGTGCCAAAGTTTGCCATCTGCAGACAAGGAAAATAATAAATGCTCCAAATGTAGCACTTGCACCATTTTTCTTTAGTGGGTTTTTTTTTTTCTCATTTCTGTAGGTCTTTTGGTTTGTATATTTTACATTTCAAGCTTGAAAAATATTTTGTTAACTGACTCATACAGCCTGCTTATACAGTTTTCAGAAGGCTGTGCACCTAATAAAAGCTTGCTGTTTCATACTGTTTACGTCAAAGAAGTCAAGTAAGATGAATTAATATAAATGTATAAAAATTTTGTCATTTTGCAAATTTTGAGTTTTTGTTTTTGGATTTAAATGCCTTTAACACAAATAGTCCTTTGATACTTACTTGCAGTGGGTTATTCTTTGCCATTTTTTCCTAAATGAGTGAAGTTGCTTGGCAGTCATGATAATAGTTGATTGAATTCCTAAATTCTGCTAAGCAAAGGTCTATCAGTGCTTCCTCTCCTGTGATCTTATTTATGGGACACAGTGGAGTATTTGCCAAAGGAAACATGAACTATACTATATTTGTACAATAACAGTAACATGTTTTGAACATTGAACTGAAGGCATGGAAGCTATGAATATTATTCTAATGATATAAAATCTGCTTTTTATCATGATGTCGCCTTGTGTAGCACTTTCTGCAGGGATTAGAAAAGTGTTCTGTAAGTGGAGGTTAATAGTTATTCTAACTGTAGAGAGAACCTTTAATGTTACTATTAATTAGTTTTACTTAAGTCATAGATGATAAAGACCTTTAAAGAAGACCAGGTTTTAAATAAGAAGAGAAAATATAAATGGGAAGCAGTCTGAGTGACGGTCAGTTCTACTTTCACGTTTAATTCTAGCATTGTTAGTGAATCAGTGTTTTTGGTGGCTTTGTCCATGTTTTACCACCTACATCATCGTCTCTCAGCACCATGGTTATCCATGTGCCTTCAATTATCCTTCACCTCTTTTGTTAACCTTTGTGACAAGTATTCAGCTGCAACCTTTGCTAGGCACAATAATACAACTTATTAGTTCAGGAAGTTTGGTGGCACCTCTAAATTTCAGCCTGACCAAAGCTGTTATAAAACAGAATAATTCAAAACCGTCACACAGGTGCGCACAACTTTTAAAAGCCACAAAACGATTAAGAGACATTAGCTTTATTTTTTAGCTAGCAGGTGATATAGCTTTAAAATATAGAGACCTACAAAACATATTGTAGAGGATATTGAAAACCAAACCTACATGGCAGCATTTTGAAGTTTAACCCCACAGATATTCAGGAAGTGGTTTCCTCACATTCTGCCTCTAATGGACCCACTGGAGTAGACATGCCCACTCAGTATAATAGTTGCAGCAGATTTCAAAAACCATTCCAGAAGTGGCTCTCTGCTAGGTCTATTTTTTCCTGCAAACTGCACAGAACAGATGATTATGTCAGGAAGTCAGACACAGAATCCAGCCTGTGTTCAAAAGAAAACTGGTGCAGATTAAACACCGCTTGGCTTGTAGTCTTGAGTGCTTTGAATGGTCACTAAGACTAGAAAACACGACATGTCGCGAGACACCCACGATGGGTGCATTTGCAAACTTAGAACTTCTACTCTTAGCAAATATTCCTACATTTCTACGTGTGCTGATCTGAATGGCTAGTTCCTTTCAGCAAGGCGCCGCAGATCTTTAAGTGTGACACGGCTACTGTGCATAAAATTCAGTCGTCATTCATTGCATTATTTGTCTACATCCTTATGTTTCCTGCTGTGACATGTTAACACATCTAGTACGTGCAACTACGTGCAACTTGCTTGATGTGTCTGTGTAAGCTGGGAGCCTTATCCACAAACTACTGTGCATCTAAAAATGAAAGGATAAGAAACAGACAACCTCACTGTAAACTCAGCTCTGCAAGTTATGGTGAAGTTTGTGTCGAGCTGCTAAGATAACAAGGTGGATACTCTAAGCTATTGCTTACATCTATAATTCTGGGTGAGTTGTGAACTAAAAGCAATGTGTATACACCTTTCTTAGCACCAGATGTACTGTTGGCGGTATCAGACCCTAAAGAACTTTTCATTTCTTCATAGATTAAAAACACACACACACACACATAAGAAAACAAGAGACATACAGAGATGTCTCAGCCTGAATCATTCACCTCCTCTTCATATGTGCCCCTCTGAGCTGCAGGCCGAGGAGGGAGATATGTTGTGAGAATTGTGAGAACAAAAACAATTCTCACCTTTAGATAAACAAGAGGCATCACCGAGGCCTGCTCCCTTCCCGCTGTGTTGAGCAAGCAGTTCCATCCAAGACAACCAGGAATTCACCCAACAGTGGAGTTCACCCACTGTCAGTATAAATAAAAAAATAGATCAAATGAGTTCTGACAAAGAAGTGCACACTGGGATTTGATTTCTGTGGGCACGCATGAAAAATGGAATCAATAGAAAAATAATACAAAAATAAAAGAAACTAAGAAACCATAAACTTGTTTGCATAGTTTTAAAAAAGCTTTGTTTTCTTACCCCATAACAAAACCATCTGAGTATTTTTTTTTCTTTTTGATGATGAGACCCTAAATGTCGTGCAGACTAAAATAGATTTGCTCCTTGGAACAATTAATCTGACAATGGACTTCACTTGAAATAAAATTTTATTACAACCAAATTAATTTGGATAAAAGTAAGATGCAGCCCAGCGGTTTGACTCGTGTGATAATCTCTGAGGAGGCAGACATTCGCATCACTGGACTGTGCCCGTTTCATGTGGATCTGAACCGAGCCGTACCTTTGAAGTCTCAGATCCACACAACTTACCGAATCAAACAAAATCCTTCCCGACAGCTCAAAAGCCTTTCTGGATTTGTCTGAGGTTAACGACGCTCCGCGAGATGACACATGGTAGAGGAAACAATTGCTTCATTAGCAAGTAGCAAAATAGATTCAAGAAGACCTCGTTCACGCAACTGAGAGGGAATTAATAGGCTCCACATTGCTGACTGAACTGAAGTAAATTAAGTTCATCGCTGACAAAATCATTTGATGGTAGAGCTGCTTCTCTGTGTTTTTATAGGTCCTTGGCATCGATGAAGCAAAGGGCAGTGAGTGTTATGTGCAGATTGACCCCCATTAGAATGTAAAAAGATAAAAATTTGTTTAATTGAGGGTAAAGCACTAGAGAGGTGTTAAATCAAAGCATAAATTTGATTGAACAGATGTAGATTTAGAGACAAAGACAGACTATGGTGACTCTGCAAGCCATTTATAATAATGCTGCATTTAGAACTAATCTGTATGTTGTGGCAGTGGAGCTGCCACAACATACAGGAAAGAAATGATAGATAGATAGATAGATAGATAGATAGATAGATAGATAGATAGATAGATAGATAGATAGATAGATAGATAGATAGATAGATAGATAGATAGATAGATAGATAGATAGATAGATAGATAGATAGATGTCAACTAGTGCAAGATGAGTGCATGCATATATTTTAATGTACAAGAGAAGACAACACTGAATGACTTGTCTGTTAAATACTTTTCAGATCCTTGATATATCTTACTTATTGATTTTTTTTTTATCAACGTTATTAAAACCTTGTAACGTGGTGAAAGCTATCAACTCTACTGTAAACACATGCACAAGGTTCTTCTTCTGCTCCATGTCTGAGAAAGCAGCTGCTCAAGGTGTGTTTGCTGCTTCCAGCTGTCAGTATGTGTCATTTCACATGGGCCTCTGAGGTTTGTATTATTGAAACACACCTGCTGTTGCACCCAGTAAGAACATGTGACGACAGATGAACTAGGAATGAAACTACTCCTGTTCTTATTTTGATGTTTAAAAATGCATGTAATGTAAAAGGTGTTGCACTCCTCTATGATGACATCAGAGTTCTGTAGGAGCCATAAGATCCACTGCAGGACTCTTTTCTCTTCTTGTCACTGAGAGTAGACTTCATGGCTGGTTACAGGAGGATTTCTTGAGCAATCCAATGCCTCCCCAGTGGCAATAAGAGTTGGATAAGAATCTAAACATCTCTCACATTTCTCACAGTACTCTTCATTTGACAGGTGGCAAGACGCTCAACTTAAAGTTAATGTCAGTGTTGATCCATATCTCCTAGATATATTGTATATAGATAAACATGGAACAGGTTCACCTTAAAAGCTGAAAAGTCCATAATATGTCAGCACTGTAATGTGATAAGTCAACAACTCCAAAGGTAGTTGGCAACAAGATTGAATCATTTTAAAAGCAGAAGCAGTCTAAACCTGAGCTTAAAATACTTTGCAAACAGGATATAGACTGAAATGTAAGGATAGAGACGGTAGCCTTGTAGCCAACACTATTACTTGGTACAATGTTACTTGCATTAAGTTAGCTTAAATATTTATATAACATTAGCAAATGAAAAGATCTTAGCCTATGGAACATAACTGATTTCATGACAGCAATGGCCAGTTTTCTCAAAAAATGTAATCATAACCAACTTATCATCAAAATCTGGGCGGCGCTATTACAGCAAATGTCAACGCGCATAAAACTCAAGCCTGTAGTGGAAACTTACTGGCCACAAAGTGTGGGTTTGGTGATCGCCCATGCATCTCTATTCACTCCCTAGCTAGCTATCTCGCTAATGTAGGTATTACTTTCAACCCAGCACATGTCTGAATTCATGCAGTACAATAATGCACACGCTTACCACTGTGAATTTGTGCAACTTAGTCAGTTTTAGAACAAACTCATGCTAGTAAAATAAAAAAAATGTTTAAAATTATGAACACTTTTTTTTCTACACACAGGACACAGAATGAACAGCAGGTCTTTGCACAGTACCAGTCCTTCTTGATAAACATCACAAAAGATATGATGAGCCCTCTCCAAAATCACCAAACTTTTCATGCATGCTAATTTTTTCTCAGTTCACTCTACATTTTCAACTCTATTACAGATTTAATCATTTGTAAACTGACAGTTTAGAGTAAAGTCTTGGCTTCAGTGAAGTTGGAAACTATGACAGCAAGCTTAACCAGTAATTTGTACAACCTGAGATTTGACATGACATTACCAGGAGGTAAAATTAGCTTGGCATTCTGGCTCCATTATTTTGTAGGTATGTGTGAATGAAGCCATGAGGAACATTAACATAAAAGTGGACTGTCACAGGTAGATGATGCCCTGGAATGTCATTTTTCCTGTATTAAAAAAAAGGATTTTCGATAGTAGATAGAGCTGCATGTGTAGAACGTGACAGGAAGTTCCCAAAGGAGGCTAAAATTCTAGTTACAGTATGTGTTCCCCACCCAACCCACTCACAAAGATGACCATTACCACCTGACCCTCCCACTCTCTTATAATGAATGAGCGGCATGCTTGAATTGAATTGGCATGTCAGCAGGAGAGCAAGGCTTAGCTGTTGTAATGGATGCCAACATACTTAACCCCACCATTTTAGACATTAGCTTCGACCACTGGAACTCCTTCTGGAAACACTTTTCGTATCCAGCTCGGCTCTTAGCCTCTCCCTCCGACGCTTGGCAGAGAGGGAGATCTCATGATTATACCGGCTTTTGTTTTTATCCCCACCGTGCTTTTGGATTTCAAAGAAGTTCAAGATGTGGCAGACAGACACAGAGATGGAGAAACAGAGCAAAGGTGCAAGAGAAAAGGAAGCAGAGGGGAGAAACAAGACTGAACTGAGAGGGTTATGTAGTCAGGATGGAATCTGTCACTCAGCTTATTGCATGCTGATGACTCAGGGTAGTTTCGGCTGTAAGCAGCTCCTGATTTATGGACAGTCGGTGAACTCCTGCGGCCAGAGAGGTAGGGAGGAGAGGGAGATCGCAGCCCTGCAACTGCAACGGGGCCTCCATTTTTTTCCCCAACAGGGCTGGTAGAGTGAGAGAGAATGAGTGAGAGAGAGAGAGTACACTCTAAGAAATAAAACGTTGGATTTAATTGACAAAGTTAAGGCAATCTTTTCCACAAAACCTGGTCAATTAAACATAAATCAATATGGTTGTTATCTGCAATTTCAATGGTGATGTATATCAGAAGTGAAATTGTTCATTAAAAGCAACAGCTTTCCTTTCATTGTTACTATTTAACACCATTAATTAGAATTTAAACACCTTGTTCATTTTATTAACTGTATTGCTTTAGGTTCAATTGACAATATTAATTTGAATTTAATGGCACCATTTAGATTGTGCTTTGGACCTAATTAATTTGATTAATTATGATTTAATGAATAGTTTCATCTATATGCTAAATGTTTAGGTACCAACAAAACAAGTCTAGAAAGGTTCCTGAGTTGTCATCTATACATTGTAATTAGGTGTTTGGACCTTTCAGAGGTCTTCAGCAAAGGTCTAACACTTAATTACACAGTACAGGTGACAACTCAAGAACCTTTTTACACTTGCTCACACGTTACCATTTAGAACATTCAAGATTTTTGCACTTCAATAGAAAACTCTTACACCAAAGCTTACATAAAGTGTAAATGCAAAAAAAAAAAAAAAAAGGGTGCTGCATCAACAACTTTATTTACGGTAAGCCTTAACAAGGCAAAGCTTCTACAGGGAACAACACCGCATAAGGCAATATTAAATGCTTAAAGTGCATGACCAAAATTTAAACACTGGAAACAACTTTCGAGTTTCAACAAAGTGACATTGTAGTGTGCCGTAAGATGTCAAATTCAATACAATTGGTGATTAGTCAGATCCACAAATTTACCACAGAAACTTAAAAATCACTGTATAATGCAATTACAGAAAATACTTAAGTGACACAAAAAGGTAAATCTGGACAATTTAGTCCCCAGTTCCAAAAATCAGATTCAGAATTATAAGTTTTCTATTATATAATAAATTTTACAATAAAAGAAATGCATAAAGCAAATCTCAAAATATTCTTAATTAAATCTTAATTAAATTAAAAGTACAGGTGACAACCTTAGAACCTTTTCACATTTATAACACTCAAGATCCTTGACCTACAATGGAAACCTGGTACACGAGAACTAATATGAAGTGCAAATACAAAAAAATTTGTGTTGCTTTAACAACTTGAACAAAAGCCTTCAATGAGGCAAAGCTTAAACAGGGAAACAACACTGCATAATGCAACATTATATGAAGTGTGCAAAATAAAATGTAAACATCTGAAACAACTTTCCAGTTTCAACTAAGTGACAGTGTAGTGGCATTGGCATGTGGTAATGGCATTCAGTAAATCTCTTAAATATTAAAAGCTATGACAAAATATTTATAAACAAGGATCAACATATGCATATTTATAAACTTTTAAACAGTAAAACAGAGCACTTATTTTGGGGGACATTTCGATCTAGAAGAGTCATTGCGTCTCCTTTTGGCAGAGTTTGTTTTTCAGCACTTGTATTTTGTTAGACAGTTTTTTGTCTTCCAGTCCCATGAGCACCTTCTGGAAGAACTCAAATGTGTAGCGAAGTGGCTTTGGGTAACTCAGATTGAGACAGTAAATTAGCCCAAACAAAAGTGCACACCCGCTCGCCACATCGAGAAGATCCGGCAAGACGGTGCATCTCTCGATAATGATGCCAACATCTTCAAGGGAGTCATCAGGCTGTGCTCCTTCATGGATTATTTTATAAACACCCAAATCCATCCTCTCGAGCTCTTCAGCTTCCATCACATTGACATCCTGAAAACAGGAAAGACAGAAATATTTTAAATCCGTTGTATTTTGGTCATCGCATCATCTATTCACTCCATTTTAGTTAAAATGGTCCACACTACCCTAATTACACATATCTCTGAATGAGACTGAGGAGAACAGACCAAAGAAAAATGTGGATTTAAGACTATCACCAAATAAAGACCAAGAAGAAGATACATGAAACATGGACAGAGGGCAGAAGGAGTATGCATTAATAATATTATCAATATTCTGCTGACCAAGGTTATTTTCTTTAGTTTTGCATAAAACAATTTAAGTGAATGGAAACAAAATCCTAGTATTTCCCATGCACTTTATTGTTGGAAGCTAATTTAAAGAAAACTGATTGCTGCCAGATCAGGAGAATGCCTGGGCTTGTTTAGAAAATACACTTTTCAACTTACAAAACTCTGGGAATTATGACAGTCAAAATTTTACTGAGGGGTGGAATATCCCTTTAAAAATAAACTTACCATGTACTCTTTGATGAGATTTTCAGGGTTCTCATTCAGGTATATAATCACAGCTTTAAGGATGCATTCACGCTTCACTTCGATTCGGGAACTCTAAACAAAACAACACATGCAGCACAATTACTTTTTTGAAGTTTTTAGAGACCCCCACAGAACTTAAGTCAATTTTTATTGTTGTTTAACCAATTCATAATTGTTTCTAAGTAATTTTAAACATGCTTTTTGCAAGCAAGTAGTATTTTGTGTTAGAGAATGAGAAGCTTACCAATTCATTCCCATAAAGATGATAAGTTATGAGTCCAATTACACTGATTGCGATACATTGGGTCATGGAAAATGCAGCTTTAGCGTGGTGTACCACCCGAATAAAGGAAGAAAAGTGTTGTTGCATAGGAGTGTTGTTCAAAGGAATCAAAAACATTTTGATAGATATTTCCAAAAATTAATGACAAAAACTACACACTGTCACGTTAATATGAGGTATGCGGGTTACCACCACATTTGCAGTATTTATACCAAGTTTGAGTGAAAAAAAATAATCTATTGTGTCACTGAGTTGTGGCGAAATGTGAAATGTCCTCTGCCTTTGTCTTTTCTCAGTGTAGCTAATTATTCCTTTGGACAATTAATGAGTAACAAAAAAAGAAAAGAAAAAAGCTACAATGCCAGCAGCGGCACTTATGGCCTCTAGGGGCATGAGTTACTTAGTTCTGCTTTGTGTCAGGACCAAATCCAGAATATAAGCCAAAAGCGAGATGAGAAGTATAACGCAAGAGAGAACAAGCAGAAAATGACCCAAGAAAGTTAAAAATACAGGTTAATAACCAGACCTGAGATCAACCTGCAACTAATCTATTAGTTACAGAACATTTTAACAAGACAGAATACCTGTGAAATTGCAGACAACGCTGCTGTGATCCGCCGCGCTGTTTCCCCTCCTTTTTTTCGTAGAATCTTCATCAACTGGTCAGAGTACTGGTCAAGACTGCTCATGAATGTGGACAGCAGTGGAACTGTGGTGATTCGGGTGAACTCCGCATTGATCTACAAAGTTCAAAAATACAATTTTTAAATAGTTCAGCTAAAAACAGGACTAAATCCAGACCAAACCTGATCTAATCCCAGACAAAAACTTCTGGTGCTGTCCAGGTTTGATTTAAAGAAAAAAAAAAAAAGGGGAGGGGGGGGGGGGGGGGGGGAATCGATTAATCAGATGGGAATGTGCAAAATCAATTACGATTACAAAAAAAAAAAAAAAAAGATTTTTAAATCGACAGAAAAGTTATTCCAACATGCCACCCAAAACATTTATAGATGGACCGGCAGAGTCAGGTGGCTGCAAAAGAGTGCCTCACCCATGCAGTACGAAAATCACAAAATGCACAAATTTTGCACTTTAGTTGTAAAAGGAAACTCTGACGTGTATCATGTTAGCAACGTCCTGTTTTCCCAAAATTTTTCGTTCCATTGGAGCTGCCCTTCTCACAACACAATTTAGCTGCACTAAGCTGAAAAGACATCAGCTCGGTGACATCAGCTTTGTAGCAGTACTTTTCTGTTCACGGACAGTTTTTAACCAAGACTCAAACTCATACCTCAGGTACTTTGAAGAGGGCCGGCCATCTGCTCTTGAACTCTGCGATGAATGGCATCTCTTCAATCACCTCTCTTCTTCTGTGTGCAAATGTCTTATCCATCTTTGATTATTTGATCGTTGTTTGTTTTCTTCACCTCAATCAGTAGTGCTTGTCGTTCTTCCTCCAGACTTTTCTTCGTTTCTCCTGCAGGGTATTGTGGTAAAAAGTTCACTTCTGCTTTCCGTGGCTTTTTGACGTTGTTTCGACGTGGACTCTTCTCTCGTTCTCTCTTGTGTTGTAGAGTGTTTATTGCCACCTCTGGGCACCCTATGTTTCTCAGTGTTGTCCGGTAATTGGCCATTTTGTATTTTAGGCTTACTTTCCAGCCTTCACAGCCCGTCACAGATCCGGTCTCTTTGAGAAAGGGATATTTTTGAATTAACGCTTTAGCGACATCATCAATATCTCCACTTGATGGATAAACTTTGTATTTTGCAATTTCTGAGGCCAACATATCTAATATGTCAGATTTGAGTTTTGGGCTCGGGTCTAAGAGAGTCCCATTGTTTTCATATTCTTGCTGGGCTCTGTGTAACTGAAACTCCACATCAAAACTAAACTTTGGTATTGGAAAGTTTAAGGGCCATTTCCGCAAGCGAAGAGATGAACAAGAGGCACTGGAGTCTGAGGAGGAAAGGATGTCAGTGTCTGGCAAGGATGGTGCATCAAACTCTGGTAATGTCTCTCTGGAGGCAGCTGTGGGTGCTGTGGTGGGCACAGTGGACGGCGCAGAGTTTAAATTAGTGTAAATTACTTTGACTGTACTCTTGTCTTTAATGTCCTCAGTTGTGGTTAGATTCATGTATTCATTGTTAAACTCAACATCTCTATATTGAAGCCTGAAATCTTCAGTCAATCCAAACTGTCTTTGTATTTCCTCTTTTAAAATGTCCACTGAACCAGGGATTCCAGAAGGAAGCATCAACTTGGATGAATTGTCCACTCCAAGTATCACCCTCAAAGTAGCAGCCATTCTTCAAGCTGAAAAACAAGACCAGTGCATAGATTATCCATAGGGATTTTTTTAAGAAATACTGTCCAGCAGACAATATTTCTAAATACATACATAGATAATTCCTGGATCATGAAACACTACTCAATACAGTCTAAAGAACATGACATTTTTATTTGTAAAAAATACACTTACTTGTTGCCACAAATGTTTGTTTACCTAACAATGAGTGAAAACAAATAAAACAATTACCAATGTGAATATATCTTTTTAAGGTGACCATCCGCAAGTGTCCCACTTCATAGTCGCATAGCGGGTATGGGTCGGCCAGCTCTGTTATGGATACAACAACAACATCTGTTGTTGTTTGTAGGTGAAAAGCTCTATAGTGCTCCATGTACCATGAATTTAGTCTTTTCAGAATAAGGAGGGTCTCTTTTTTAATAATGCACAAATGTTGAATTTCACAGAAATCTGGTAGCCCACCACATGATCCGTGCACAACAATCATCCCCTTTTTGTACTGAATATTGTTCACAAAACCGCCAGTGGCTAAGTTAACAGCAGTCACGTCTGGATGTTTGTTAGAGATACTTTTCACAACATTGTCTTTAAGGACATCCAACGGCACTTCTGTCACGCGAGTAACATCTGTAGAGTTTTCATCATCAGGACAAAGCATTCTATACGCAACCATTAACTGATGTTTACGAGCTAAAGAGCCGGCTATGTTTCTGAAGCTTTTGATGTTCCGAACAGCCTGTTTGAAGAAACTATGCTTGGCCTCAAATCTCATCGTCCATAACGAGACAAGAGGACCAAAACATTTGATCATTTCTGCATAGTGCTCAATAAAGTGGTGTTTAGGCATCAGTTTTTGGTTAGGAAATAGTTGTTGGTAACGCTTTCGGTGCTCTGAGACCTTACATTCCAAATATGCAACAGATTGAAGACTGTGAACAGGAGCTACTACAAGCTCGACAATATCTTTTAAGTCTAAAATAACCAGCCAGGCTGGTTCATCAGCAGGGACATTTGGTCCAATGATAAAAGGAAGCAAGCGAATAAGACACCAGTTTTCGTGTGCGTTACCCCCAAGAGAACGTCTCTTCTTCTTACTTACAGCTTTTGATAACACAGTGGGGCGATTAGTTTTATCTCCTTCCTTGTAAGGAAAAGAACGAATACGATTGTTCAGTTGTTCGAGAGAAAAATACTTTTTTGACACGAGAAGGTCAATACACTGGGCCAACTCGACAGGAACGATTCCTTCAAAGAAATCGTGCACAATGTCGGGAGGGTAACCAGTAACAACATTAAAATACGAGAGGTTATCCGTTAAAACACACGATTTTCTTACACCTAAACAGTTCACACCTTGTTCTTGAGCAGTCTTGATATGAAGCCGATGATTTTCCTTTGTTCTTCGTTCAAATGATCCTGTCTTTACCTCACACGTATTTATATCAGAAAGCTGGGCTGTACAGAAACGACAAAAATAATTAGCTGAAAAATTCTCCACAAATCCTCCAAGCCCATGGGCCCCCAGATTATCAGCAACGACACACTGAACGGTACCCTTGATAACCGAACCAAGGAGGGGCACGAATAAACCTTGCTTCTCAAGTCTGACTAAATCACGCAGCAGAGGCTCAAGTACTTTTTCATAACCAAAAGATTTAATTAATTCACTTTTACACAACAGTGCCAAGTAGATTGAAGAAAGGGCTGAGCTGCAACCAGAAGGCAAGTTGCCCAGAATCCAATAAACCGCACAAAGTTTATGTTTTTTGCGAGATGTTCCTAGTGGGTTGCACACTTCAAAATCATCAATATATAGGCATAATGAAATTCTGAGCTCTTCACTTGAAAAAAAAATATTATTCTTCTGATTCTCACCGTCCTGAAAACATGTAAGCAGTTGTGAATTTGAGTGACTCCTTTTATAGTTTTCAACTAGCTTTCCGACAATATCTTCACGTTGAAGTAACTGCTCCAATAACTTTAGTAGTGGAATATATTGAAAGGTTTTTTTTTTCCCCTCTAGAACATTTTCCTCTAGAACATATTCCTCTGGCTCAACAACATTAAACTTTTCATAGTAAAACTTCTTGCGCTTAAATGTTGTTTCGAGTGATCCTCCTTTTGCAATACTTCTAAGTAGTGGATTTCCAGTGTATAATGCAGTGCACAACTCATTCACTAGTGATGCACTAACCTCAATATTATGCTCCTTGAGAACAGCCAAAGTTAAGCTATTTGTTAAGGGTAAAGCAGAAGTAGTGAATAGAAAATGTAGCCCCTCGAGTAAATTGTCAATTGCTGATGTTGGTACATGTGAAAAGATCTCCAACTTTAACAAAACCAAGGCAAGGTTTTTAACTACAGCTTCCTCCAAATTTTCACTAACTACACCAGCTTCACAATGCAAGTCAGAGGGCCCTTCATCTGCAGACTCCTCAGAAAGATCATTTTTACTTGTAAATTCAGTTCTTTTCACTATTTCATTTTTGAAATCTTTTAGCGTGCATGAAGAATGTTTTCTACTCTTGTGTGTCTGGAAAGTACCATATACATTAGTTTTGAAAGAACAATTTTGATAAACACAATCTACTGTCTCCAACCTCTTGAGATGTTTATTAATATGGAGAAAGTATTCTCTGCTTGTTGATATGTGGCTTTCAGGACAAGAAGAACAAGTCAAAATAACATGTTCTACAGTGTGAGAGGGCTTAGCAACATGTGCACGACTTAGATGAGTCCTAAGACCACCCCATGTTTTGAAAGTACAAGGACAATGACTGTAAATGCACGGATATGAGCGTCTCAGACCAAGAATGGAGTGTTTAAGTCTCAAGTGTTTTAGAATTTGGTACCTTTTAGATACACTTAAAGAGCAAAGCTTACAACACCACATTCATAACCTAAAAGACCAAATAAGAGAATTCAAAATGTAAAATTGCGTATTAAGGAAAAAGTAAATAATATGAAAGCATTAGGTACCTTCAACATGCACTTTTGGAGCACAGCTCAAATCTCCGCAGCTCCAAATTCCACAACCAGCAACCTGAGAGAAAAAGAAAACCAGAAAAAATTAATCGTGTACAGTGAGACACAAAGGGGTAGCACAGAGATGGTCTAAACTTAAGAACAATCCTGTTTCTTTTAAAATTTATTAATAATAGAAGTTAAATTTCAAATGCTCCAAAATTTCTATTACTCATTTCATAAATCTGTTCCTGTGAGCACGTTTACCATTATATACCGGAGCAGCCCAGTCTGAACGTGACCCACTTGCCCCCAAAAATAAAATCAAGTGGTTAGTGCTCCGTTTGTGTCGGTTTGTGCTGGTAAAATCATCGTTTGTATCGCTAGGTGTCAAAGATATTACACTTTTATTTAATAGGTCATTCAGAGTCCCCCCCCCCCCCAAGCAACACGAAAATGGCCCAAAATAGGTCAAAACATGCCACAAAATGCTCGGGTGCAAGCGAGCGTTTCCTACGACGTCTACATCACCCGGACGCTCACTCGCGCCCGTGAGCACGGGGAGCGTGCTTGACGCCCGTGACGTCATCGCGAAAAAGTAAAACATTAATAACTGGAAAACCGTAGCAGCACAAATGTTAATTTTAATGGCACAAACAAGCACTAACCAAGCAGAGCATACTTGATTTTATTTTTGGGGGCAAGTGGGGGTCACCTTCAGAGGTCTCTTTGAGACTCGATGCGCGAAGATATGCAAACTACGCAGTTCGCGGTTCTCTTCAGTGAAGCAGACGAGTATGGACTCGTCAACAATCACTGCACATGTATCCCAATTCTTGTTCGGGCTAACGTTCTCCTAACTTGATAGTGCAATAAAACAAATAAAATAAGTGTGCTATTAAGAGTTCGAAAGAAATTTTAAACGCAAATGGGACAATATTCAGATGTGCAGTAACGTCTAATATGCAAATGAATGTTTCCAATGCTAGCAAAATGCTAACCTATAGAACACATACGGCCCACATATTTACCGGAAAAATATACGGCATATATTATCACAAAGTACTAGTTAAATTATATTCTATTAAAAATAGGAAGAAATTACCTTAACTCCAACGGATGAATCGTGATTAATCCCTCTTTCCAGACATGTGGCCAAAGCACACTGTGGCGTAGATAAAGAAGGTCAACGCGTATGCGCGAAGATTTTTTTTCATTCTCTGCGCATGCTCAGAAAGGATGTGGAAAGGGCTCTTTGGATTTAATTAAATGTGTTCAATAAATTGGAAATATCAATATTATTTAACATTAAAACAGTTTAGAATTAATTAAATCAAATTTAAAAATATTAATTATACCCATAAGATTAACAATTTTAAGTATATTGAACATAAAACTATGAATTAATTTTTACAAAGCCCATGTTTTATTTCTTAGAGTGTAGGCCCCGCATTTTTCCTCATGCCATACTGCTTTGCACGGCAATTAGCTGTGTCCTCATTTAGTTTGCCCTGTCCCAAAGGGTAATGAAAGTCATACATCATCTTCAGGGCCAGCTAATTATCCAGCTCAGTTGCAGGTAAGCTTTGTAACCATGAGAAGGCCCTGTCGCCAAGATATTTATTGCTCTTCCAATAAGTGGGTAAAAAAATACTCTCTTGAAAGGTTGCCTGTACCAAGCACCTTACATCCTTGACATACCTTTTTCACAAATGTGCTAGTCAACGGGGAAATGTCTTCTTTCCACATAAATCATACGTACTGGTGCGGCAACAAAACGGTCGACCAGTGCGCTGCGCGAATGCTGGAAACCGGAGAACATAAACATTTTGAGGGTCAGCAGTCTGTGTTGATTTACATGTGGATGGCTAATGAAGGAAACACAAGTGAAAGTAAGTAAGTTTGGCAAGGAGGCTGCGCCTGCTCCTGCTGTTTCAGTACCTGTTGTTGAAAGACACGTATGTTTGGATAGTACCACTCAGCTCTGAAGGGCATTGCAGTTTCCTTGTCACACTAAGTATACTTATTTGGATAACAAACTGAGCATTTACACCTAATCTTGACTCGCTGTTAATGAAGACAAAATGTTAAATCTTGTGGATCCTGATTTCACATGGGAATAATTATACTTGTTTATGTGATTAATTTTCTTCAGTTTAGTTTAAAAGCATAGGACAAATTGAAGTGTCCTCACTGCAGGATGCAAAATGACCAGAAAAACTGGTTGGTTAATACAAAAAGCCTACTGCATTTGTTCTATGTGATATCACATGTGTCAAATTGTTAATTGTGCAAATCACTACAATATCAGACAGAAGCTGCAGGTACATGGTGAGGAGATAGCATAGCATGCACTGCCACCCTGGCTAAGGTGACATGGTTAAACTTGTGTGATACCCTGACATGTTTGTAGACTAGGCTCACATTTGCTGTCACCTACATATACCGATAGAGAATCTGTGTTGGTCTACTGATTGTGTGGCCCTCATTTCTTTCTGCCCCCACGCTATTATCTTTACCCCACCATCCTATCCGCTTTGAGCCTGGCAGCTAGTGCAGTCTGGGTATTGGAGTCTGGAGAGTGCGAGGTGAGAGCTGGAGGCAGAGAGGAGACTTATTGTCAAGGTTATGCCTCGGAAGATGATTGATGCCAGGCTGGGCTTTCCTGTCAGCCTGTCAGGAGGCAGGAATGTTTAATGTTCTCATTATTGGTTACGCTGTTGTGTATATTTCTCTGTCAGCGCCGCCGAGCCATCTGAACTGCCAAAGCACTTCAAAGGCCTGCAGGTCATTTATCTTCCCCTGACGCTCCCAATGCTCAGCCTCAGCTGAGTGCCAGTGATTTGTTATGACTTGAGAGCTGGCTGACAGACAGGTCCTCTGAAAGGAGGGGGGGGCGAAAAAAGGGATCCTTTTTGTCACACTGTGAAAACATCAATGTTCCCGTAATGGGCTACAACTGTCAGCGGAGGCCAGCACCTGACAGTTGTGTGGCCTCACTAATTTGCAGTCCTGGTGACTTGCACTCTTCCCAGTTTGGATTCGGTTGTGGTGTCACACACACAAACAGCCTGCCATCTGTTGTTCACCATTTCAGGAAAGGGCGGCAGAAAGAGGGAAGGATATGCTAATAGAAGGTGCTTCGTCATTTCAAATTAATCATTAAGGCTGCATATCCTTTCTTTCGAAGCCAAGCAATGAAGAGAAAAATAACTCTGTCTCGAACAAAGACAGGGAGGAAGACGTGGCTCGGAAACACTGTCCAGAACACGGGTGAAAAAAACAGAAAAACAGCAAAGAGAGGCAAAGAAGAGAAGAGATAGAGGAAGGATGAAACGGGGAGGAGGGAGGTCTTAGAGAGGGGAAGAGATGAGGCAAGAGGGGAGGAACAGGAAGAGGTAAGGAAAAGGGGAGGTGCAGGGGTGGGGAGAAAGAGGGAAGAGAGGAAAATCAGATCTTTGTTTCCTTTCCCAGGCCATGACATGATTAATCGTTTTCTTCTGATCTAATTTTGGAACATGAAAAACAGCACATTTGTCTTGAAGAAAAATGATGTGCCGCACAGTGCAGATGGAAATTTCAGCCCTGAAAAAGATTAAAGTGAAATTCCACTCCTTAGACCTAATCATGAGTTGTAGATTATACTGTCGTCTTAACCAGATGGTGGGTTTGATTCCCCGGACCCTTCCTCATATTAATGAATGCTAGACTGTTATATTTGACTTTGGTAAGTGAAATGTCTATCAGGCCTAATGGACTGCCAGCCAAACTAACACACGCTCTACCTCTTTCTGCTCTTCCTGCATTTTTCATGGCTCAGACTGGTAGTCTATGTAGAACATTGTGCTTCCCCCATCCATTTCTCACAGTGTTGTCGCCCACCCGCCCGCCTGCTAAATATTTTCACACAGAGGGTGGAGAACAAGAACAAACTTGTGTCCACAGCTAATTTCCTCCCATAGGTTAGGGCCATAACTCTGGACTTACAAGCGTCACCTGGGGCAAGCGGGGACGGGAACTCGATAGTAATGTGATTAAGCTTCCAGTCAATATGACTGCATACACGGCAGTATGTTAACCAACCTAATTATGAGAGGGGTGATAAAAGGAGAAGAGTGGGTGGCCGGGCATTTCATCTCAGCACACATATCGTTGCCCTGTGGCACTGTCCTTTTCCAACCAGACACACACACACATGCACATGTTTGCACACACACACATCGTTTACTTGCCACAGACAAACTGGGTTGCACAATTATAGTCTCAGCAAACTGGCTAATGTCTCTACTCTTACACTATTAGAAGAGAAATGGATGCATTTATTGCATAACTTCTTTTCGTGGCATTCCATTCCCATCAGTGTGCAATCATGACAGTGCACAGTAAGGTATTTATTAAGTAACGCTAATACTAATTCCGGTATGTGCGTGACTTTTTAAGCTAAACTGCAAAACAACTGACATCAGCTTTATTTAATGTTACTGTTCATTATTCTTGTCCTCCATCTGTTTACCTTAGGGGAATATTTCCAACTCGTGAAAATACAGAGACAAGTTTTGCGGGTTGTTTTGGCTCCTGGAGGAGTACTTGGAGGCCTTTTCATCTTTTTTCATGCCTAAGCTAACTCTGCTTGCTTTGTGTCTCATAAGGTAAATCTCATATAATGCTGTCCACTTTCTGGCACAGCTTAAGCTGTCCTGTCTGTTTCTGGACAGCCGGGACTGTAAAATCTAGTAGCTGATGAACTCTGGTGGCAGGCTGCCACTCTCCTCGTTCGCTAATATAGGAAATGCAAATGTTTGGAGGAAAATCTATGAAGAGGGAAAAGACCAGGGGGAACAAAGTGGGAGGGGGGAGCAGCCTGCACAAAACTTTATTCATGAATATGTCAGGCGCAGACTCAAAACAACAGCCCCCTGAAACTTGGACACCATCACGAACCATGAACATGAACGGAGGGAGACAGAGAGAGCACAATGCCAATATGTCACACGCTAAATAGTTTTAAATTAGAGCCTGTATACGCCTGTTGGAGACTACATTCATCATACTCAGTGTTGGTCTGTTTCTTGCAACCCTGGCAGTAAGAGCTTCCACATGCCAGTGTCGGCGCTGGGGAGAAACAGAATCGGGTTATCAGCAGAAGTTTACTTGTCTTTAATCAGCCTGTAGCTAATTACCAGGCTTCCACACAGCGTGGCCGTAAGTCATTAATCATGCGGGGCGTCTGGGAGCTCTCAGCTTTGTCCTGGACCACTGCAGCGGACAGGAGCTCCCTTTTTCATGATGGAGCTCTTTCCTTCTCTCCCCGTCGCTCCCTCCGAGTGGCGATGCCTCCAGCAGCAATGGCGCAGCCCATTAGGGCTTAAATTACAGGCTTCGTCGTAGATACCTAAACAAAGGCCGTGTGTTGTACTTTCCACTTCCGTTCCTAGCAGCCTTTCCCATGTCTTCCTTACAAGAGATGACTTCAGAATTATTTAAACCAAACTTAAATGTGCACACACCAGATTGAGATGTCTGCGCTCGTTGGCGTTGTCAGTTAATAAGTCGGGGCTAGGGGATGATGTCAGTGTTTTACTGGCAAACTAGTTAGCTGGACTGACATCCTGTTCAGTCAAAAGTTGCCACAGAGGAAGTGCTGTGGTAATATTTCACTTCGAAGTGAGGTGAGAAATAAAATTGTCATTTAGCCCGACCAGGTGATATTTCATTCTGTCTGCACCACGACGCCCTCGCTCACCAGTGACTAAATGGGCCAAGGCTTTTTTTTTTCTTTTTTTTTAAAATTAGAACACTGACGTCTCCACAAGGAACATCCATGGTGTTGTGAAAGTAGTTTTTTTTTTAAAAAATCTGCAAGCCTTACAGCTTAAAGTTTCAGCTACGTAACAGTCAGAGACAGATCATTCTGTTCAAATGTTTCTAATGGCTTCATCTAAACCAGCCACCACCATGTGTAAAATAACAGGTCAACCGAGAAAGCGGGAGAAAGACAGAGAGAGAGGGAGCAGGGAGGATGTCTTATTCCATCACTGTGATCCTTTGGACAGCTCCATTCACCATTCTCCATCATTCTTTGACAGGGGATATTTCCTGTGACCCTTCTCTGTTTCCGTGCCACTAAAATTCCATGTTCAAATATACACATACAAGCGTCATTCCAGAAGGGAAAAAAAAACGTTGAAAAGAGCTGGAAACAGCAAAGTGAAGCTTTCAACTGCTTTTCATGCTGCATGGCAAACTCCTTTGGTTGGCTGAACATCTCCATCGAACAAAACATCCCTTTGTGCGCCTCAAAGGTCAACCTGCTCTTTCTCAAGAAGAGCACATACGTGCAACATACAAAATATGTGGGGTTAAAAGTGTTTTTGTGTGTCTGCATTTGTGTGTGAGCATGCGTCGTGCTTGTCAGGAAATAAGAAATCTCGCCATCTTCTACTTCTTAGCTATTTGAGCACAAGGTTGTGAAGACAGACAGTGCGTCATGTAAAAGTAAAAGACTGGCATCAAATGAAAGATTGTTTAAAGTCAGAACTGCCAAAGCTTTATGCCCATCATTTATCTTATTACCAATAGATCAAATCCACTTCATGGCGGAGTCATAAAAATGTATGAGAATGTAAATGGCTGAGTGACCCATTCATCTTGTTTAAAGTGGCAAATGTAACATGCTTCTCATCCTGGGTGATAAACTCATACTTCTCTCTTTTATGAAGGATTCATTGTTGATGGTGAAACATCCTGAATTTCATTAAGGCAGTAGGTAGAGAGGCTCTGCCAACTCCCGCTGCAGTACAGTACGTGTAAATCACTCAAGCTGTCTACTGCTGACGATGGGCTAGTATGCAGTCTCTTGCAACAAAGTAAAATTTGACCTCAGCCAGTGTATGGCTCACAATGCTGTATGCAAAAGCCAACCTGGATCCCTGCTATTTTTAAAACTACTTCACATTTAAAAAGAAAATCAAAATCTTAAAAAATACAATTTTTAAGTCATGTGTTTTCTTCTATGTTGCTTCCTGAAAATAACATCAGTCACTCTGATTTCCTTGCATGGAGTAAAAAAAAAAAAGTTCATATGAGTGACTCCCATTTGGCTTCCCCAGCCTGAAAAGTAGTATTTTAGAAAACCTCACTGGACCCAAAAAAAGAAAAAAAAATTGCAATCATGCCACTAAAACTCAATATTTCTGCTGGACACAGTGAGTGGTGAGTGAATCAAAGGGCAGGTTTTTCCTTCAGTCCAAACCACCCTCCGACACATGCGCGTACACATTCAGGGTGTCGCATATACACAAATACGCGTACACGCATGCTCCCAGACAGAAATGTATACACATTAGTCGACAGGGCAGTACACTGAGGTGGTTTATGCTTCTTGTCAGTTAGAGGGCGTGATGAAGTAATGATTAATATGGGGGATGTTTGGAAATGTAAATCTGTGCTGCAGCACAAATAAACCAGGGGGGTTTCTAGGGATGATTAAATGGACATTTCACAGTTGATTGAGCATGCAAAAAGTCATCCATTTCCCCCTAACTCTGTAAACAGCAACGGCTGCCCCCTTTTCCTGTGAAGTATATGATGGTCGTTGTGGTTTTATATGCACACACAGGCCATTGAAGAGGAATGAGTGGCTCAATTTATATAACCACTGGGATCTCCTGATTAGGTAATTTATATGTAGGACAGGTTTATAACTGCTAACTCACCGTCATGTCCCGCAACAATTATTCCTGAAATCCGGCTGTAAAAGCAGACAGTAAATTCTGCATTTTTCTTTCGCTGTCATCGGGGCCCATAACCAGAGATCTGATTTTCAATCAATCTTTTTTTATGAATGGAGGGCAATTACATCAAGAGGGTGAGACTTTCCAAATTTATCCAGGTAGTGAGAAGTGGTATGTATAGGGTCTGTGTGAAGTTGCCCTTTGTGGCCTTGTTAAATTTAAAAAGCTTCCAATTTACAGTTTGTATCCTACAAAAAAAAATCAGTCATCTTTGAAACAAAACTCATCTTCTGAGTTCTCCTGTATGTGTCAAAAAGACAGTTTAAAAAAATAAATTGAATCTTCAGCTTTTACAGTACTGTGCAAAAGTCTTGAGTCACCCCTCTTTTCTTTATATTTTACTGTGAAAATGGAAATTGTGCAGTGATTTATTGAAACATGCAAACATACTTTTTTTTTTTTTTTGCAGTTTTTGCAGTCCCGTGCTGACTGTCTGTTATATGTCATATGTAGCACCATGGTCTTGGAGGCACGTTGTCTTGTTTCACTATGTACTGTACCACTGCACATGGTTGGAATGACAATAAAACCGCTTGACTTGACTTGAAATAGAGTATATAAGGCAAAAATAGAGTTTATTTTTGGAAGCCTTTGTGTCATTTCTCCAAGTAGTCTTCAGGAAGCTGTTTTGTGGATGCTGACTATCTTATATATATTTCATTCTCCATAAAGATGATCCCACACTGGTTTTAATAATGTTGGGGTCCATCAGTGGGGAGGTCAAACCATGACCGATACTGTACCACTGTGTGTTTTTCTATCCAGACATGCTTTTACTGTGCTGGCAGTTTTGTTTGGGATCACTGTCATGCTGAAAAATGAAGCGGTTGCCAGTCAGATGGTCTCCAGATAGGTGTTCTGGATCATCACCAAAATTTAAATAATGACCTGTGGCTTAAAACTTTTGAACTGTATTGTATATAAAAGTACATTAGAGCTGTACACTACAGTGGAATACAACTATTAAAGTCAAGCATAATTACTAATGCATGACAGTAATTCCAAAGTGCTTTATAATCATGGTGTCCAGCAAGAAAATTACATTTAAAACTTTAATGATTAACAGATCAGAGAAAATCATCAAGAACTATTAAAGAATAATTGATAAAGAGAAAGTCGCTTTCAGCTATAAGAAAACATTCAATTAAATTCTCTCAAGCCAGTGTGTTTAAAATCCACTAATGTTGGGCTAATGACTTCCTGGACTGTACATGGACTGCACATTTATTGTTTTTGGCAAGCCAGAGTAAAACACACAGTAGATAGATCATTAATAACCATTTTTAAAGCTATGATGTGCCATTTTGTATGTTTATTTTAACTAATATATGCTTCACAAGATTGTTGCTAATGTAGGACAGCAACCACAATGGTACAACAACAAAAAGTCTGATTATAACTACCAGGAATGTGATTGGTTAACTGAATACTAATTCTACAATGTTTAGAGATCTCGGTAGCTTCTTATTCAGCAAACCTATATGTAAATGTATAGATTACATAAAAAATATTAAATGTTTACAATACAGTAAAAAAGTATCAAAAATATCCGTAGTATTCCACTGCACTTCTTAACTCCTACCTAGTTTATGATGGTGTCAGCTGGGTAAGTTACATTCAAACTCCTTGAAAGTTTAACGCTGTGGTCCACCATTCATAGAAAATTGGTTTCGACATCTCTCTCAGTATATGTTGGTTTATTCTGGACAGCATATGGTGAGAAGTGGATGTGTGCTATTAACAAGTCCTCTGGTTGGGGTCCCACCCCAGCATGGCTGCTTGTAAATGGCACTCTCTTATGGAGACAAATCACCCACTGGTTAGGTTTCAATGAAAGGGGATACAGTTAGAGTACATAAATATAGCCGTAGGAAGCACCACTAACCATGTGATACTCAAACGACAGACTTTTTGTGGCCAAAAGCCAGATTTCATTCCAAAGATACTCAGCGACCAGAAAAGCTAAAAGCTCACAGTATACAGTGTGTATGGAAATGAAATCTGTGTCTCAGATAGTTTTCAACAAGCACATTTAGCTGAACAGATGAGATGGATGAACCATTACATGCCACACAGAAAACACAGAGGACAACTATGTGTTGGCTCTGTGATGTGTGGAAAGGGTGCAGCACTCGTTTGGATTTAAATGTGGATTTGTGCCAAACAGAGTCAAAGATCTGTTGAGAGGAATTAGGAGTTAATCAAGAAACATACATTGCATTAAAACCCGACGGCCACAATAGCTTGTGTGTTTGTGTGTGTGGGAGAGGCAGAGACAAGAAAGTGTCAAGTGTAAGCACACATTATTGTGTGTGTATATTTCATTTTTGGGACAATAACCAAACGTAAATGAAGATTATTGCCAAGATTTTGCTTTTCAGATGCCACGTGACGGCAGACTGTGGGATTGTGGGATTCAATACATCTTCTTAAATACTTTTTCTTTTTTAAAGTTTATATACACAGTTACTGTAGGTTGACAAAAACGTTATAGATAATTTTTCCATGGTGCTCAATCAGAAGAGACGCATATATGATTAAACAGATGACTGAAGGTTGCAGCGCTAATTATTATTAATTTAAAACAGTTTTCTGGTCTCTTCGTAGCTGGGAGAATAACTTCAGTAACGTCAGAAGGATACGTGCTATACTCTGTCTCTTTACATGTAATCATTTCAAACTTTTAACCGACGTGCTGACAGACAATACGGCACTTTAGCTTGAGACACTGTACCAAACAGCTCGTGGATCAAATTAGTAATTACAGCTTTGAAGTTCACGCGATTTGAGTAAGAAAAAAAATGTATTTCACATGGCTGACTTTGTCATCATCTTCATATTTGTTCACAGCTGTCACATTGATTCTCCTTATTTTTTGCCAGGAACAAGGGGATATTGTTTGTTCGTTCCAGAGTGAAAGCATGTAGGCACTCAACCTGTCGAAAGCATGCTGGGCTGTGCTGAGCTCTGAACTGAAAAATGCTGGCTGCCTCCCTGCAGTTTTGCACTGTCTAAAGCGCTAGTTCTCGAACATTTTTATGTCACAGTATTCCTGGGAGACTCACATTAGGCCACTGACTAAAATTTAACTCCTATAAAGGCTAGGGTTAGTGCTGAATTGTATTGACTTGAACTATCGTTTTTATTTTTGTCATTCTGATTAATTCTTTTTAAGTAACCTCACCAGATCCCAGCTAACTCCCACCAAAAGAAACTTAAAACTTAAACAAACCACTAGTCCAACAGTAAATTAATGCCAGTGCCAACTGTGAGTTGAAACAAGTGTACACTCATCTAAAGAATGGGTGGCTCAGATCAGAAAGCATAATCAACAGGTGCTCCAAAGTAAACACCCGGATGACAAATTGCTCGCGTATCAGCTCTCTTCATGCTAAAGAACATGCTCAAATTCAATGAACAGCCAGCGAGACATTAAACATTAACAGCAAATAATATCTAAAAGAACAATAGCGTTTGATTTGCTGCATCCATGAAATTAACTTAAAATGACATAGTAATGAATAATGCTCTCTGGCTTTGTTTGCAGACCAATAGGCTGGCCTTCTACCAAGAACCAACAGCACGTTTCTTTGAACTGGCATTTAGACCAGCAAACACAAAAAGAAAAAAAAACCCGACCCATTCATTTTTCATAATACACCCCCCATTGTGAACGGTGAGGCTAAAACACACATCAAAATGTAGAAGAGCTCTATTTTTTATTTTATTTTCGTTTTGTTTTTTTTACATGCAATTCACCACATCACGCGTATTACCTGTGGAGCCCCGGACTGAGCTCTATTCACGAATGCATACAAAGCACACAGCACATTCGGCTGCGCCTCGGCTGCTTCTGGTTACGCAGTGTTTCCTGACACCCTGTTTGGAGTGAAGTACCGAGCAGCTTATTAATCAGTGCTGAGAGGTCTCCCATCCATCCAGGCATATGGCGGATTGCCTGTGGAACATTTTAAAGGCAACCAGGTCTATACAACAACCATTAAAAGCACACGGAGCCATATCCCTGTAAATTATTTAGCTGGGAGAGTGTAGTAAATCAGTGTGAGTGTCATATACTGAACATGGCACATGCTGGAGTGAAAAATGCATACAGAGCGACTATTCACACTTGGCGCTGAGCATGGCATTTAAAACCCCATGTCGTCCACCATCTCTCCGCAGCCCTGTCAACTTCAGTCACAACTAATTCACTGAAGTTGATTATGAATGATCCATTTTGGGAATTTGTACAATTGCTCTCTGCTGAGTATTGAGTTTATGTACACTGGAAGCGCCGACTTATGCTACGTTTTAGATCAATGCTTTTCCGCATTGTTATTTGAAAGAATAAGGCAAGCAGAAGTGTGTGTGTGTGTGTGTGTGTGTGTGTGTGTGTGTGTGTGTGTGTGTGTGTGTGTGTGTGTGTGTGTGTGTGTGTGTGTGTGTGTGTGATGGTGATGAATAGAACAAGGGAAGCATTTTGTGGCGTCAACGGTCATGTGCTGAAAGTCGTTTGTATGTTCATGAACGCTAGTTCTCGTACAAACCATTTTGTAGTTTAGCCATAATCAGTTTTCCTTCACACAGCTGTTCAAATATTCCATTTGTAATTTTTGAGACAAGTGTTATTCCTGAACGTCAGTGCTTGAGCTCTGGCTTGTCGACAGGCTTCACTGTGACTGACACACTCATCAAAATGAGAATCCTTCTTGCCTGAGGGAACTGTGATACCTGTCAAATGGTGGGTATCTTTTAATGTTCCTGTCTCAAATGCATGTCAGAGCAAATGCCAAGTCATAACATCAGTTATTACCTGGATGTTCAACGCCTGATTCCTCTTATTTACCTAAGGTTTCAAAAGATCCCTTCACTTGTCTTTCTCACTTTCTTTGTGGTGAGAATCATCCCGGTGACAGTTTTTCTATCTACGAATTTTCAGTAGATTTCGTCTGTTTATTTTATGATTGACTCCTTGGGTGTGCGGCTTGTTTGCATGTCTAACGTATGTGTGCTTCTTCTCTCATAACTTTGAGAGCCTTAAAGGTTGATAGCTCGCATTTGGCAGGTTCTACCTTAAAGAAATTGAACTATTACAGATTTTCATGACAGAAACACTGGCATTGCGTGACCTCGAGCTTCCTCATTCATTTACTGTCTATAGGGGGAGCCATTAGGCATATGACTGTCATATCACCGTTATAAGAGTATAACTTCCAGTCACATAAAATACTTGCGCTGAATCCAATCATCGTGCATTTAGATGCTTTATACAATATAATATGTAATATTTTAAGTCCAGTCTTTGCAAGTCTTTGCGGCTAAACCAACAGAATAAGTCAATAAGCAAGTCAATAAGTTTGTCTACAAAGAGACTAAAACTTTTTCAGACTTTCCTTTCACATGCTGATTAGTTTCAGTTAAACCCATATAGGGTTTTTTTTTAGCTTCTTTTATGATTTTTAAAAATATTCTGTCTTATTTTAATTTTATTTCAGGCTGGGAATTTCATATAAACCCATGTATTATTGTTTTAATGCTTACCTAGCCTTTAGTAGCATTCATATGTGACAACTTTGCAGTAAAATACCTGTCATAACATCTTTTCCTGTAAATGTTTTTATTCTTCAGTTAGAGTTTTAATTGAAACATATATAAATCTGGTCTAGTTTTCATTTTCATTTCAGCCTGGGAATAAGACTGAGCTGTCACGATCAAGAACAAGAACTGATTCACCTCATCCCTGTGCTCTGGCATGGTTCTTACTAAACTCTTGCTCTTTGTTTGTTGTTGGCTTACTGTTTGTAGCCCTGGGCTTATAGCCCGCCCTTGCATGCTTCATGCACGGCCATACTCGGTTAAGGAAGAAGCCATCAAGTCTGAAACAAAAAGAACAAAAATCTGTGCAGTGGAGCAGAGGGGGGGTAAACATGAGGATGGAGGCATTTTGCATGCACAGTTTTATCACAGAATTGTCATCTATCATGTTGGTGCTAATTGCCCACAGCTACATGACTAAACGTATACAGGGCATTACAAAGTTGTAGACTAACACATTTTTAAAGAGTATTGATCCTCTAAATACATGATGAAATCACTAACAAGGAGTTCACAAATGATTTAGAGCTATTTTGTATTTCTATTTTCTTTCTCTTGTTTATTTTTTCTAAATGTAATCACCTAAAAATTTGCATGAGTTATATTGTTTACACTACCATTTCCTTTGTTGCCCTCTTTTCCCCTAATGCTATTGTAGCAGGTTGAAAAAGCTACATGTTTATTTTGTAAGAAAACCAATTACCCCCTTATTTTTTGTTTATTATTGTGACTTATTTTGACATTGTTATGTGTTGCCAGACCATGGTTATATGTCATTATGCCAGTAGATGGTGCTCTTGCACTGCTGTGGAACTACCAGAGAGACTCTAGCCTATAGGCTCTGCGCATGCGCAGCTCAGAAATAAATGAGCTCCGGCCTGAGCAAGACGCTAACTTCGGTGTCCTCTCTATTAATCCACAGGTACTGACAAACAAACTTTTATGTTACCGAACTGGTTCTAAATGTCATGTAAGTTGAGTAACAACTGTTCGGCTATATTTTGAGATGATTGTGATGATGTTGTTTTGTGGTATTTTGTTGTAATGAGTATTAGTGTATCATCGGCATAATGCTATAATGCTACGTAGCACTATAAGTATATGCTATGACAGTGGCAACCTGTGACTTCAGAAAATGTGTTGTAGTGTTTGTTTTAGTGTTAGCCAAGCAGTACTGAGTACATGTATTAAGGGGAAAGCTTTTCGTTGGTGAAATAACGTTTGCCGTCGGCTGCCGCCATGTTGTGTTGCGTTCAGGGGACGCCATGTTCAAAAGTAATAGCGGATATGGCGCGAATGTGGGGAACGGTTGTGTGAATGTGAGATGGGTTATTTTGGTATGTTGTTATGCTTTAGCCGCGAGTGTTTTGTTTAAGTTGTGAGTATGTAAAGTCATTTTGAATTAGTTTGTATTTATTTTGCTTTTGAGAGAATGCTTTTTGTAACTTTATTTTTGTTTATGAACTCTGTTATTTTATGGGAAGAATGCATGGTCTAGTGTGATTTGTATTGTGTATATGTGCAGAAATAAATGAGCTCCGGCCTGAGCAAGACGCTAACTTCGGTGTCCTCTCTATTAATCCACAGTTTGCTCATATTTGGCTACGCAGTGCTCTCTAGCCTGTGTGCCGCTTGCTGCTGGTCCAGATTCCCCTAGGTCTGGTGCCGGTAACAACTGGGGGCTCGTCCGGGATCGTCTAGTGGTGACGTGTGTGCCAAACGACCAAAACTGGTGTCCAAAGTCTCAGGGAAGGCTGCATTGAGTGCGTCATCCAGGGAGCCCAGGTCACAGTCAAAACGTCAAGATGGCCACTGTTACCCCACGGCGGTTGTTGATAGTAAAGATCCAGAAAAGACTTTGTGATTTGAGTGTGAGCCAGCTGCGCACTGTTGTTTCTTCAGTGGAGGATGGCAGCATGACTCACAATCTTGATGGCTTAAGTGAACCAGAACTGTATGACCTGATCGTTGAGTACATCAGAGGTGAAAAGTTGAGAGCGTTGGAGGATGAAGGTATGGCCCAGCTCTTGCTCCTCGACGACCTCGTGAGTGACCTGCTGTCAGCGGACGTCGGAGGGGCTGGAGATCATCTGGCCGTGCCGCTTGAGATGGAAGATATTCCTAACCAGCAGCAGGAGTGCCCTACTTCACCCCACACTGACCCCACACATCCTGACAGACATCTGGCTATGCCAGCTGACCACATCCCCACTCCACCATCACACCCTAACACAGACACTCACACACAGCCCATTCTACCGCAGGACAGAGACATCTCCACCTTTCCCTCATCTATGCTAAGAGACACTGATACGCCCACCAAGAACTTCAACATCCCAGCTTCAGTGTCACCGGCGCCTAGTGTCGCTGGGGTTTCCCCTGGCAGGGTGAGTCGTCCGTCCAGAGGATATGACCAAGTTTTGAGTCTCAGTGATGTGGCAGCTTTGTTTCCACGCAGAGAATTCAAGCTGCATGGTGGACAAATTTCAGATCTTGGCTCGGATATGTCCTACAGTAGTCTGTGCAAACAAATTGATGAGGGGTTACAAGAAGGGTTTACTGAGTGTGAAATAATCAGAACCGTGCTAAAGATAATGAAGCCTGGTACTCTCAAGGAAATGTTAACCAACAAAGATGATTTGACAGTTGATGGTTTAAAGAAACTTCTCCGCTCTCATATTCGAGACAAGAATAGCGCTGAACTCTTTCAAGAGCTAAGTAATGCTAAGCAGCAAGACAAAGAGAGTGCACAGCAGTTTTTGTACAGAATTATAGGGTTAAAACAGCGTGTACTATTTGAGTCACGACAGCCTGGTGCAGACTTTAGCTATGACAAAAAGCTTGTGCAGGGCACATTTCTTCACACACTTTATCAAGGGTTCAATGAAAAAAACAACTATGTGAGACAAGACCTCAAACCTTTTCTTAATGACTTGCAGGTTAGTGACGACTTTTTGCTTGAACAGATTACAAAGTCCACCAGTGAGGAAGCTGAGAGACTGAGGCGACTGGGTACAGCATCTAAAATTAGACCTGTGACTGTAAGTGCCGCTCAGCTTGCTAACACTGACTTGACTGAGCAAGCCAAGGTTGACACTGAGCTACAGGCTAACCGTGCAGCTATTAGAGAACTGACTGCCCAAGTGTCTTCACTGACCAGACAGCTAACTAAAGTGGTGAGCCAGACTGATAGTGTGACATCTGGAGACTCCTGCTCGCCCCTGAACCACCCTCCAACACCTCCAGCTGAGAACCGGGGCAGATGTGGTGATTGTGTACAGCAAGGCAAAGCGAGCTGCCCCCACTGCTTTGCGTGTGGCCAGCCAGGACACCGGGCTATTGGCTGCCTGCGGCGTAAGGTGTCGGGAAACGGGGTGAGGTCACTGGAGAGGGGCTGCCAGTGACCGAACAAGCCGAGGAGTCCCCAGCACACACCAGTTTTGCTAAGACTTCAAGTGTGGTGAGATCAAATGCACCCAGTCCTGCACCACCAGTGAAACCCACTGCACAGCTTATTGGAAACAGATGTATGGTCTCATGTGCCATCAATGGAGTACCACTTAAGATGCTGCTTGATTCAGGGGCCCAAGTGACCATGGTATCAAGAGCGTGGATAGAGAAAAACATCCCCCACATTAAGATCAAGCCACTTGAGTCCCTCCTTTCAGACCAGCCTCTGGAAATAGCGGCAGCTAATGGTACAGACGTTCCATTTGATGGTTGGGCAGACACGGAACTTCAAATTCAGAGTGTGAATTATGGGCATGTCGCCATACAAGTGCCAGTGCTTATCAGTCAGCACAACCTTAACTGTCCTATTTTAGGCAGCAATGTAATAGCTGAAATCCTAAAAACGAATAAAGAACAGAGAGGTGGGGCTGACCTTTCTGCGCTCCTCAAAGAAGCTTTAAGTGTCAGCAGCAGTGCAGTAGATGCTCTAGTTTCAGCACTTCAGATGCCCACCCCTGATGAAATAGATACTGAGTGTAGTGTGAGAACAGGAAAAAAAGGTGTAATGATTCCTGCAGGACAGATTTATGAAGTAAAGTGTAGAGTCAGAGAATGGCCAAGAGGTGGCCCACGACTCTTCCAACCAAATCTAGAGAACAGCTGCCCTGAGGGTTTGGAGTTGTTCCCAGCTTTGGTAGATGTCCCCAGTGGGTTGACAAAAATTGTTAAGATTCCCATTCAGAATCCTACCAAACATGACATTTTTCTCTCCAAAAGAACAGTCTTAGGTACATTGGAAGAGGCGACTGAAGTAAAACCTGTCAAGTATCTCTCTGCTGACTCAGGGTCATCAGCCCATACAAATGTAAAAGTGTGTTCAGTTCAGCTAGGTAACGAACAGCACCAGACAGAAGTCAATGAAGGTCAGAGATGGCATCCACCTGTTGATTTGTCCTACCTGACAGAGGATGAACAAAAGGTAGTTAGAGATATGTTGTATGAACAGTCAGATGTTTTTGCCCAAAGTGACTCTGACATTGGTTGCATCCCAAGCTTGCAGTTGAAAATTAATCTGAAAGACGATACGCCTGTCCAGACATCCTACAATTCGGTCCCCAAACCTTTGTATAAAGAGGTAAAAGAATATGTTCAGAATTTGCTGGACAACGGCTGGATCAGAAAGTCCACATCACCCTACTCATCTCCGGTGGTGTGTGTCCGAAAGAAAGACAAAAGCTTACGCTTGTGTATTGACTTTCGGGGCCTTAACCGTAAAACCATTGCTGACCGCCACCCACTACCACGCATCCAAGACCTGCTGGATAATTTGGGGGGCTATTCATGGTTTTCAATACTCGACCAGGGTAGTGCGTACCACCAGGGCTTTGTTGATGAAAGCTCAAGACACCTGACAGCATTCAGCACGCCTTGGGGGTTGTACGAGTGGATCCGCCTCCCATTTGGCCTTACCAACGCCCCAGCAGCATTTCAGAGATGCATGGAGGGGGTCCTTGATGGTCTGAGGGATGAGTGCTGCTCACCATATTTAGATGATGTGCTTTGCTTTTCCAAGACTTTTCATGACCATGTTGATGATCTGAGGCGTGTGCTTTGCCGCCTGCGAGAGCATGGTGTGAAGCTACGTCCCAAAAAATGTGAACTGTTTAAGCGTCAGGTCAGGTATGTTGGGCGCTTGGTGACCAGTGAAGGTGTCCAGATAGACCCAAAAGATCTCGAAGCAGTGGAACATTTGAGAGACAGAGAGCCAAAGAACGTAGGAGAGGTCAGAGCACTCCTAGGGTTTCTAGGTTATTACAGGACGTTCATTCAGGACTTTTCTAGAATAGCAAGACCACTGTTTAAGCTTATTGAGAGTCCTAGTGATCCTAGCCCACAATGTAGCTCAACTAGAGCCAAAATCAAGTTAAAGTGCACAAATGGTGGTCAGCTTCCTTCCAAAACACCAGTGCGATGGACAGCAGAACATCGTACTGTGGTGTCACGTCTGGTGGATATGTTAACCAGTCCACCTGTCCTGGCTTACCCAGATTTCAGTTTGCCCTTTGTGCTACACACAGATGCATCAAATGAAGGCCTGGGAGCTGTGCTTTATCAGCAACAGGGGGAAAAGCTCTGTGTCATTGCTTATGGTTCAAGGACACTCACGCCTGCTGAGAAAAATTACCATCTCCATTCTGGCAAGCTTGAATTCCTTGCCCTGAAGTGGGCAATTTGTGATAAATTTAGGGATTACCTCTATTATGCACCTACTTTCACAGTGTACACAGATAATAATCCCCTCACATACATCTTGAGCACAGCAAAGTTAAACGCTGTGGGACATCGGTGGGTGGGCGAATTAGCCGACTTCCATTTCACTGTAAAGTATAGACCAGGCAAGTCCAACACAGATGCTGACACGCTCTCCCGCTATCCATTGCCACTCCAGGAACACCTCATGGAGTATACTGAGACACTGTCCCCAGAAGTGGTTTCTGCAATCTGGCAAGGAGACAAAGCCATGAGAGACGGTGATGTACCATGGGTGGCTGCACTGCACTGTGTTGATGACACACCCCCTGAAGGTGCCCCTGCCATCACCCCAGAAAACATCAGGGCTGCGCAGAGGGAGGACCCCCCTATCTGTGAGGTGATAAACTTGAAAAAGAGTAGATGGAGTCCTAATAGTAAAGATAAGAGACAGCTAGGACAAGAGACACGTAGGCTAGTACATGAATGGAACAGACTTGTACTCGAGGAAGGAATACTGTACAGACAGACTGGACAAAGAAAACAGCTGATTCTACCCAGTAAGCTGAAGCAAACTGTACTGAAACACCTGCATGATGATATGGGACATGTTGGTGCTGACAAAGTCATTCAGTTAGCAAGGGAGAGGTTTTACTGGCCTTTTATGCAGCGTGAAATTGAGGACTATGTCATTCGCCAGTGCCCTTGTATCAAACAGAAACGGCCAAGTGTCCCAGAGAGAGCACCAATGGGTTCGATAACAACCAGTGCCCCCTTTGAACTCATTTCGGTTGACTATTTACATCTAGAACCAAGTAAAGGTGGCTTTGAGTACATTTTAGTCTTGGTAGATCACTTTACCCGTTTTGCCCAAGCTTACCCGACTAAGAATAAATCTGGCAAAACAGCAGCTGAGAAAATCTTTCTTGACTTTATCCCACGCTTCGGGTACCCTGAAAAGCTGCATCATGACCAAGGCCGGGAGTTTGAGAACAACCTTTTCCAAAGACTCAAACAGCTGGCAGGAATAGGCCACTCTCGAACAACCCCCTATCACCCACAGGGAAATCCTGTTGAGCGTCTAAATAGAACACTTCTACAAATGTTACGGACTCTTCATGAGGAGAAAAAGGCAGAATGGAAGGATCATTTGCCCCATATAGTCCATGCATATAACTGCACAAGACATGAGGCAACGGGCTATTCACCTTTCTTCCTCCTTTATGGAAGAGCCCCACGCTTGCCTGTTGATCTGCTTTTTGATTTAAAGCCTGAAAAAGAGTCACAGTCCAGACAGGAGTATGCACAAAAGTGGGCTGCACGCATGCAGGAAGCCTATAAAATTGCTTCAGAAAACAGTGCAAAGTCCTCTGCAAAGGGGAAAAGGCATTATGATCAGCACATCAAAGGCATTGCACTGCAACCAGGAGATCGAGTGCTTGTCAGAAACCTCTCCGAGCGAGGTGGTCCAGGCAAACTCCGTGCCTACTGGGAAAGGAAGATTCACAGAGTTGTTGAGAAGATTGGAGATGGACCTGTATATAGGGTACAATCAGAAACAGGAGACAAAACCCCTCGTGTCCTGCATCGAAACCTCCTGCTGCTTGTGACTGATTTGCCGGTAGAGCAAGATCAGCACAGACGTCAGAAAAGACAAACACAAAGACTGGGAGAGACAAGCCCCAATGAAACAGTGGAACATGAGTCTGATCATTCGGATGAAGAGGACGGGTACACATACAGCCTGAGAACTATACCTGTGTATCATTGGAGGAGAGTTAACCCCAAAAGGCCTCAGCCGAGACCACACAGTGAACTGAGAGCTGTAGCTCCTGAGTTTCAGCCAATAAGACATGAAATGGAATCAATGGAAGTGCAGCAGGAAAGTGCAGTCCCACCAGCTGTATCTACAGAACCAGCGGATTTCCCAATGCCTGTTGTTTCATCACCAACTGTGGAAACCCAGGAGGAACCTGCAACCGAGGATCTTATGGAGGACACGGGGTCGGAGAGCTGTGTGGATAACAGGGACCCTGCCCCAGAGACACCAGAATGGGATGTGCCACCAATACGGAGGTCGACCAGAGCTGTAAAACCGAGAGAGGTTTTTACATATAGCCAAATGGGACAGCCTTCATATCAGCTCTGGAGACCTGGAGCAAACATGATGCTTGCATATGTTCCCTGCCACATGCCACTTTACCCAGCTGTTCCTGACTGTTATTACCCCACACCAGTATGGACATGTTAGACTGGTGACCAAAAGACCTTTTGACATTACTCCTGGAACTGTAACAGTTTTCACTATTAGACTTTAAAGACTTTGGGCAAACGCCATGAAGTGTTTTAGTTTGGTTCCAGATGTCCGGAGCCATCTCTTAAAGCAGGGGAGAGTGTAGCAGGTTGAAAAAGCTACATGTTTATTTTGTAAGAAAACCAATTACCCCCTTATTTTTTGTTTATTATTGTGACTTATTTTGACATTGTTATGTGTTGCCAGACCATGGTTATATGTCATTATGCCAGTAGATGGTGCTCTTGCACTGCTGTGGAACTACCAGAGAGACTCTAGCCTATAGGCTCTGCGCATGCGCAGCTCAGAAATAAATGAGCTCCGGCCTGAGCAAGACGCTAACTTCGGTGTCCTCTCTATTAATCCACAGGTACTGACAAACAAACTTTTATGTTACCGAACTGGTTCTAAATGTCATGTAAGTTGAGTAACAACTGTTCGGCTATATTTTGAGATGATTGTGATGATGTTGTTTTGTGGTATTTTGTTGTAATGAGTATTAGTGTATCATCGGCATAATGCTATAATGCTACGTAGCACTATAAGTATATGCTATGACAGTGGCAACCTGTGACTTCAGAAAATGTGTTGTAGTGTTTGTTTTAGTGTTAGCCAAGCAGTACTGAGTACATGTATTAAGGGGAAAGCTTTTCGTTGGTGAAATAACGTTTGCCGTCGGCTGCCGCCATGTTGTGTTGCGTTCAGGGGACGCCATGTTCAAAAGTAATAGCGGATATGGCGCGAATGTGGGGAACGGTTGTGTGAATGTGAGATGGGTTATTTTGGTATGTTGTTATGCTTTAGCCGCGAGTGTTTTGTTTAAGTTGTGAGTATGTAAAGTCATTTTGAATTAGTTTGTATTTATTTTGCTTTTGAGAGAATGCTTTTTGTAACTTTATTTTTGTTTATGAACTCTGTTATTTTATGGGAAGAATGCATGGTCTAGTGTGATTTGTATTGTGTATATGTGCAGAAATAAATGAGCTCCGGCCTGAGCAAGACGCTAACTTCGGTGTCCTCTCTATTAATCCACAGTTTGCTCATATTTGGCTACGCAGTGCTCTCTAGCCTGTGTGCCGCTTGCTGCTGGTCCAGATTCCCCTAGGTCTGGTGCCGGTAACACTATTATCTGGAAGGAAATACAAAAGATTTTTGTCTTGATTGCATTACACGCTAACTTTTTACCCACTAATAAAGCCAACTATTTTAAATAAGCAACCTGTTTCGAAAGCAAAACTGAGAAACTTGCCAGTTCAGCGTTTGCAATTTTTGCTACACCTTCTGCAGAGAAGAAGACAACAAGAACAAAACACACAGAGAAAACAAATGGATGGTAGGTAATTTGAAGTTCAATTTCACAGTTAACACTAAAATGCATTAAAGCAATAAAAGTGATGCAAGCCCCCATATTTCCTGGGGCTGTGTTGCTGTATGTCTGGCCCAATTTGTCTCCCAGTCAGGCCCATTAGTCTACTGCGCTCCCTTCTTAATACCCTCCGCTCTCCCAAATGCCTCAGATCAATGTGTGATACATCGCAGCATCATCACTTACTGCATGTGGATGAGTTGAGAAATGTCCCCCTTTCCTCTTATTTCCTTGGAGAAGTCTCAATTGAAAGTCATATGAGCAGAAGCACGGGGAGAAGCAGTCTGGTTTGGGCTTGGTGGTGTAGAGCAATGCAGGGGATTGTCGGGTCTGCTGACATGAATGAATTGCTGGAGTAATGTGGAAGCTGGTAATAGTTGAATTGTTTATATCAACATGATAAATTTAGCTCTCATAAATCACAGAAGTGTTATATATTACTGTTTTTTTTACACTTGGCTCCAACCATGAAACTCTGGAGGATATCTTAGTGGAGTGTACACTTCCTTGTTTTGTATACAGTAAGTCCTGGGTCCTCGGTGTTCTTTAAATTGGATAATGGTCTAATGGAGTCTCACCAAAAAACTATTAATGACACCATATGGTTCTCTGTGACTGTTTCTGTTTGGAAAAAGTCTGCTGAGGCAGGAAATTCAGCTTCATGCTGCAATGGAAGCAAAACCTAACCGTATCTCTGTGGGCTCCTCATTTAAGTAAGCTAGTCGTCCAAAAGCACTGACCTCTATAATTAATAAGCAATTTACCTCAACGTGTCTGGAAGAATAATTTAAGGAAACTGTGACTATAACTTAAGCTGACCTTGTTTGTCATCAAATACTGTTAATAGATCAAGGATAATGTTTAAATAACTGCATTCCATTTACATGAAGTACTTCAAGACTCCTGACTATGTGTATGCTACCTCATTGTCAGGGTCTACTGGGAGACTTGATGTATCTGAAGCATTTTTTTCTGGTATTTAAAGTCAAAATGTCTACCAAAACAAAGGTAAGTTTTGTCCTGCAGTCACTGAAGATATCACTTTCAATTCAGTTTCTTTATATTTCTTTTAATGCCTGAACAAAAGTCAGTGCTTTGTTGGAACTTAACAGACTCGTGTAGCATTGAAAACATAAAGGGGAGGGAAAGTCAGCCACTCCACACCACTGACAGCCAATCCCCACCATCTGCCAAACCCCGTGGAGACCACTGCCAGCAATGTGATGAAGTTTTCTAATGTAACATTTGGTTGAGTACACTTTCTTTTAACTGACTCAATCTACGCCCACTTCACTTTGTTAGTTTCTTTGATAATCCCTCTGAGAATGTGCTTGAGCTTGTTTCACCCAGCCCGTAGCTTTTATGTGTAGGTGGATCAAGCAATAGCGACACCTATGGAGTAAGATTTTCCACTAAAGAACAAGTCATAAAGCCAAATAAGTCACACTCTTTCTTGAAGCCAGCAGTGTGAAAAAGTTATCTAGCCTTGTGCTGTGTTGGTGGGTTGTTGTTTTTTTTATTTTTAATTGTGCAGTCAATTTTACAAAAAAATATTTTCAGTGGTTGGTTCCTTTAACTTGCATCATCACATATATCAGCAAACAGAACTTGATTTTTTCTGAAACTAGCTTGTATTTTAGTCGTATTTATTTAAGGAAGGGCTGCTACAAATATTATTCATGCAAAATTAGCAAATGTAGTAAAGCAAAGTCACTTCTCAGTTTTATTCATATTTATAAATGTTTTTGTCACAATGGCAGCTTTTAGAGTAACTCTAAAAGTCAGTGTTTGTTTATTGTAATTTGTGATAAGAATATATGTTTAATGCAATTATATAAATTTAGTTTGATGTTAATTGTTTGTACTTATATTTTTCAGACAATTTCTCTCAGTTAAAAAAAACTAAGATAATATTTGTAAAGGGCGTTGCTATTCATTTATTTAAGGTTGTCATTAGTTTGAAATATATTCAAACTGAGATGACAGTGAAAGTATTTGCTGCCCACGTCTACTGGAATTATTTGGGATTATTTGTATCAGTGATGGATGTGTGTATAACCACTTTGTTACACTGCTAAGTCAGCAGATCTGTGGATTACACTTAAAGCATTTACAGGATGGGTGGCACCCAGTTTTACGGGTTTGTGCTGCGAGCCTTTTTATGTTGCTTTTGATGACACAGCAGAAGTATCCATGTAGGCCTAACTTAAACAGCATGACTTTTTATGGAAACAGATTTCCATAAAAACATCAACCCCTACATCATATCTGCTGCTTATTATAAGTTATGTACACTCCTTATCAGGAGGCATCAAACAGGAGTGGATTGATTAATAACTATATCTTTATCCCATAATAACCCAGACCTAGATTTATACCGTTAGTAAGCATGTGACTCATGGTCATTGGCAGCCCACACCCATGAAAGTGACATTTAACATTTAAGATAATCAGGGTTTACTCATAGAAAAAGGGATAAAAGAAGAAGGCAACAATTATGTGGTAGACTGAAACCTCAAAGCATTAAAGTAAATAAAAAATACTAAAAAATTAAAACTTTGAAATAAAATGTCTTAAAGTCCAGCTAAGAAGCATAGCACTTATAATTGACTGGGTTCCCACAAAAAAATATGGAGGCTTATACTGTGCAGTTTCAAACTATGCGAACAACCTTGTGGTTGTGCATTGTGACTCCCTAAAGACATAGTACTTAGGCACTGCTAATTTCAAATGAAGGCAAAGAGTCCTTTGGAGCTGAGCCCATCCCTGACATTTTCTCTGTTTTTCACATTTATCAGTGGCACACAACAGCCTCATCAGCCCACATACTACTCCAACATATTCCATTAAGGTGCCTGGAATAAGGGTGCATTTCCATAAAATATTCTTTGTCAGAATCAGAAAATGGGCAAATTATCTGAACACTAAAACACCCCGGCGCACTGTAGATCCCAGAGCGGACAGAAATGACCTCAATTAGGCTGTCTAAGCACAAGAAAGTGTCTCACTGGTTAGAGATCTGAGTGGCACAGATAGATCAACACTGCCACTTCTCTCACATCACCTGGATGAGCACTTTACATTTGTAAATCAATGAGGAGGGTAACCACATCTAGAAGTGCTGGGAGGGATTCCTGTCTGCCTTGGCACAGATTTTTGAGAACCAAATTACCTCTATTACAGCTCTCAGTTGGGGACTGCATTCTAGGATCAATCTGTCAGAAAGGGGTGCTTTAGCTTTGATGGATATGACACGTGACCAACGACGATGCAGATTTTTCTTTTCCTTTTTTTAATCTTCTGGATAATAGGCAGATTTAGTATAGATTTACCTGAAACAGTAGATCTGTTTATAACCACCGAGTCTCTGCTTTGTGTCGTGCTGCTTAGTTTATGGCTTCATTACAACAATCGCAAAGCCGTGGACACCTGAACAGCCCATATATCCATAAATCACACCCCGAGATAACCACAGTCAACTGTTCCAGCTTATGACACCTTTAACTACAATTAGAGTGCTAAGGTGTAGATGAGCTGTAGCTATGTGTAATGTCAAGTACTATATTCACATGAAAGCTGGTAACAAATACCAGCCCTTTGCTGTACCTGAGAAGCAGGTGTATAATCAAAATGTATTTGAAAAGTAGCAATCTATACTTGCAAAGCATAACTGCAAGTTATCTGCAATGGCTGCTTAACCATTATTGATAGGCCTCTTTTCTTCCTATCACAGAGAGCTTTTACATTATAATCACAGCTTGATCAAATGACCACACATACATAAAAGATAATAATTGCTTTTTGACTTATGTCTGGCATGGGGTTGAACATTATAGCAGCTTCTCCTTATTGACACAGCTGTTACACAAACTATAGACTTGCCACTGCAGACTACGGCATGTCTTTATATTGTTCCACACACCCACTAATGACAGCTTTAGTGGTGGTAATTCAGTGGGGTTGAATATGGGGTTAGGTGTGTGAGTCACGTCCTGGGCTCCCCCTGTTGCCAGATGTCCTGCCAGGTTTTCCTGCAGTGTCGCTTCTTCTCTCTCCGAGGATGCAAAGCATGTCCCAAGAATCTAAAATGGCTGCTTTAGGTCTAAAACTAGAAAATAGCACGTTATCTGTTTTTCATGCTGTTTACATGTTGGAAATATTTTGAGTGGGTGTTTTCCTGTTAGATTGCAGTTTGGACAGCGAACATCAATGTAGTTGACCTGACCCCCCACAGAAGCAGAGCTCTAAGGTCGACTTCAGCAAGGTTGCGTGACTTTTAGTTGAAGAAAAGATGCAACCCGGTGTCTTCCTCAGTAAGGAATCACTTGCCAGTTATTTTAAATGTCCACAATAGGAAAACCCAAACGTTTTTATTCCAGCTGCCTTACTGTGCATTAGTTTAGAGCCACTCTTGACCAACCTAATGTATTAGGGGCTAAATTAAGAGTTTAATCTGACCCTTGTTTTGAATCAAGGCCCACACGGGACTATTAACGTGCTTAATTGGATCACTGTCAAATGAGTAAAATATTAGTAAAATGTTTTTATTTAAGTATTTCTGATGTAAAGTGCATATCTGAATTTACTATTGTACTGTAATTTCATGGATTCCTTTTGTTCTGCAGAGCTCAGCGCACACCTAAGCACTTTTAGGCCTTGATGGACAAAGTGAATATGTACTTTAATACTCTGCATGCTCTAATCCCCCATGTTCTCTTTCCTCTGTGTCAAATCTCCACAGTGAGAGCTAGAGAGAGAAGGGGGGGGGGGTCCTGGGGAGGTGGGAGGGTTGGTAATTCATGCACACATGTGCCTGCCTGTTCCTCTAGTGACAGGGCCAGGGGGAGGGGCACATGATAAATTGCTTTCCACCGGGGACCTCCGAGCACAGCCACCATGATGTGGGTAAAAATGGAAATTGCTCCCTTTCACCGTCATTACATCAGTTTAGGACGCGTGTGGGCCTTATATACACCAAGAGATTTTTTTTCTTGAAGTCTGACGAACCGCTGCGCGATAGACAAGGGACAGCATAGCTGAGGAGGCATTCTTGATAATAACAGTGGTAATTGTAACAGAGCTGGGTCAACGGCATGTCCAAGGGAGCTGAAAGATAACGCTCATGCTTGGGAGTAAACGGTAGCAAGCACACAGTACGTAAAGGCCATTCTTTGTAATTTGGGCTAAAAACCATTTTACTATAACTAATCAGTCGTGTCTGTGTGAAATCAGTTATAGCCCCGGCACACCGACTTTGATCCGTAAAGGTTTTATCCAAAAATAGGAATTATAGCACACGAAAGTCCAAATGCAAGTGAATCATTTATAGATTTATGCAAGTAAATCTATATATGAGCGTCATAAACCGAATAAGCTCTAATGCCCAAAAAGAAAAAAACCTGAACTAATATATATATATATATATATATATATATATATATATATATATATATGATATTTTTGAAATGTTACATTTTTTAATATTTTGTTTATGCGCCTGGCCTTCTCAGGTCCAAGACACGGGTTGTGAGTGTTTGCATCTGTATGAAAACCCCACAACTTTGCACAAGTCAGAGTATTTTTAATTACAAATATAGTGGCGTATACAATAGATGCACAAGGTGGGTCAGATTATCAAACGCAAAATAAATAATATCCTCCTAGCAATGGTCATCCAGTCAAAAATACACCAGTTAATAGGCTCCACGTTTAAATGTCACCTTCTTAGAGTCTCCCTCTGTGCTTAGAACTTCATTTCTTTTTATTGTTTTTTTAAAGAGGCAACGATTGCAAAAATTTATAGTGCATTAAATTTGAAACCCAGCGATTGATTCACTTCAATTGCCGTCTTTCTTTTTAAGGTTGTAAAACTGATTTTTGTTTTAATATAGATTTATTTTAATTTAGAATTTCAAAACACACATGCTCTTGATTTTTTTATAAACCGTAGAAAAATCAGCTGTCCTTATCGAGCATTTTGGGCGTATTTCACACACATTACGCAAGCGAACTCCACAAAACATGTCACACCCCGTCAAACAACGTATTGACAAAATTCACTCACAAGCAACCCAACTTATCTCGAATGATTTCCTGTATAAAGCCGGTTCTACTCTCCCTCATACACACTCACACACACACACTCACACTTTAATTCAAGTTTCAAGTCATCTAAAATTTGATGTTCAGAGCTCCCAAGTTTCGTTTATAATGAAGAAAGAAAAAAGAAAGATTATATGAGTCATGTGAGAAAACTGAAAACATTTGTTGTTTTGCACGATTTAAATTGTTTCGATGACAGCCGGAAAATATAGGCCAGTGTCGGCTTAAATGATCCAATCAGGCTTTCTTAACCCCAATTTTAAAAAATTTAAGAGGCCAATGCTTTGTTTTGTTTTTTTAAATGTCAGTGTAAAATAAATTTGACTCTCGTCAGAAAATGAGGCACACGGAGATATGGAACAGAATTGTTTCTTATTTTTTTCCAGAATACATACAAAAAAATACCAATTCTCTGTCCATGGTGAACACCTGAAAAATAACGGCAATTTAAAATGTGGACAATTTCTGAAATTTAAGAAACAAACATGCATGTAAATTATTTTTTTTCTGCTTCTCAATGAGACATTAAATAAGAACAAATACAATCATAGCAATTCCAAATTAACATCGAAATGAAGACCCCTACTGTAATTAGTATTCTAACATATGTGTGTATGTGTGTGTTTCACTTTAACTAGTTCAGCTTCAACATAATGCACTTTTTGAGTTGCTCAAATATTTTTTTTTCCATTTGCAGATATTACCGCCTGCTTTTAAGCCGACACATAAATAAATACAGTTGAAGTCCACGGATCCCGCCCTTAAGTTTAGCGCACTTAATATAAAAGTCTTTATATTTGCATTCTTAGTACTATAAACTTTTCAGAGTCTTTTTTTCCCCCTTCTTCTCACTGATATCCAAGCGCTGATGCTGTGGTGAGTCTCTGGCCGTACAGTGCATAGGGGGAGTAGTAAGGGCCGGTGGCTGCGGGGACAGGAACAGGGGCACCGGGGGTTGGCAGGGGGCTTTTGGAGTACGGATGGTAGCGGCTGCTGAGTCCTAACGCATGATGCGGGCTCCTTAAAGCCAAAGTCCCGGGACTCCCGGGGGCTCCTGACGGTGGCATGTGCATATGGCAGGCCATGGCTGCTGCTGCAGCACTGGCCAGCGAAGACGATCCGGGATAACCGGATATCAACTTTTCAGCCCCAGTAAAAGCAGTGTGTGTCCTCAGGTGATTCAGGAGCTCTTCCGATGTGGAGAAACGCTTGTCGCACGGTCCATTTGCCGACACCCAATTACAAACGTGGGGGAGAGGGTCGTTGGGAAGCATGAAACCGTATGGGTACAGGGGGTGTCCGCTAAATGATGGCGCTGAGGAATGAACGCCGTGTATGGGGTGTGACGGGTACATTAGTGGGTAGCTGGACTTGAGGGCGTTCGCGGCAGCTGCAGCGTCGTGCGTGCAGGAAGCGGTGGCCGCGCCTGCTAAATGACTGGCACAGTGGTAACTGAGGCAGTAAGGGTCTCTGCACAGGCTGGCTGACATGATGGACGGTGGAGAAGCCCCAGCCAAGGGGCTGGATCCAGCCTTACTGCAGCCCAGTGAACTGGCCAGCTGTGCGTTTACCAAGCTCCCTCCGTGGGGCAGGAAGTGCTGAGGATAGCCAGCATAGGCCCCAGCCAAGCTACCTGGGTATGTCATACCAGCAGGAGGCAAAGGAAAAACTGTCTGTCCCGGTTTGTAAGGAGAAACCGGCGCCACAAGTCCTGACCCGAGAACGGATGCGGAGGATACAGAAGTAACAGATGAGGACTCCGAGGAGGAGGTGGTTTTACTGCCAGGCGTCGTCTCCTGGTGTTGGTTCACCTCCACGTTAATTCCACCACAACTCACGCTTATCCTGCTGTGGCTAGTGGTGCCAGAGCCGTCCGTAGAGCCATTTTTATTACAATCAGACTCTTTCTTTTCATCCCTTTCCCCACATTTCCCGTCCGATGGCATAGGGGAGGCTGAAGTGCTGGAGCTGGGGCTGCCTGTCCGCGGTGTAAACGGCTGGCAGGTGGCGCTCGGCACTCGGAAACCAGACTTCTCTCCGCCTGAAACGCCTGAAGACGAGTCCTTCTTATCTGAAGGTTTAGAATAAGGTTTGAAGCTAGATTTGTCATCCACACCAATGTCACTCAGTTTCAAAGGGCCCGATTTAGATTCCTTCTCACTAGATCCATTTGAGGTTACGGAGGATAATTTGGAGGAGGGTGGCGGGTCCGGTTTGCCGATCTGAGAGCAGGTCTGCGCCAGCAGAGCCAGCGGACTTTTCTTGGCATCTAGCTGCAAAGAAGAAAATAAAAAGATTGATAAATACTATTAATACGCATATCTGCAGCTTTGTTTTGAGTACAGTCCCGGGGGCGAACGTTTAATCGGGATATTCCTTGGTGTTTTAAAGCGAATATATAGGTGTAATTATTTATTTAGAGGTCTTTCTTGAACAAAACTTCACTAAAAATAATCCAAAAAATAAACCAAACACATATATGTGTTACATACATATCTATATATAAATAACCGCTTTAAATGCTGGAGCCACACTTGGAACAGGACAGGCGATTTCAGAGAATAACAGGAACAGACTCCCAGTTTTCACACGAAACAGCATTCCCTAAAAACAAATTCAATCCACGCTGTTCTTACCTCTATAGGACTGACAGGGGTCGAAGGCAAAGGCTGCAGATACTCCGGGTGCAAAATGTGTCCCGACCGTGCGGTAAGCATTTTCAAGACCTTGATGGGAAGACGGTTCGCTTGCCGTAGTGGATCAGACGGAGGTGCGGAGTGGAGAAAAGGCTTGTTGACGTTCGCTGAGCCGCTATTCCGAGAACTGCTGCTTTCCCACGCTACACAAATATCACTATTTTTTAAGGCAGACGCCGAGGGCGATGTGATCATGTCCCAATTGTCAAGAAATGTAGTGACGCTGCTTTCCACAGATTCATTAAGAAAGATTTGGGTGGGGAGAAAAAAAGCACTGAGCCTCTCTGCCGTGGGGTGGGGGGAGAAAAAGAATCGGAAAACGCTTCAATAATCGGTAATCCTGGTAGTAACGGAGCAAAAGGCGCGGCAGCTGGAAGGAGACGGTGCGAGGTTATCGCAGATCCGTGTCTGCGTCTTGCACCATGAGCGCTGCGCCTGTGTGTGCGTCTGTGTGCAGGTCCTCGCTCTGTACTCCCGAAGTACGAACTGGTAGAAATTTTCACTTCAAAAGCAGCTGAATTAGTCCGAGATTAAAGCCTTTGCCGCCTTCCAATCAAATGGGACCCTGAGGTGATTGGAGGGTCAAGGGGATGTGACGTTCTCCTCTTTGTAAGCGCCTCTATTTTGACAGCTCGGGGGAGGAGATAGCGTTAAATATATTGGTTAATGTGAACGCTTACAAGTTAGAGAAACAAATAGTGGCGATAAGGACACAACAGCGTGCAGAAGAGTGAGTAAATAACACCATAAAAGAAAGATCCATACGCTTATTATGTTTAACAATCATGAAACATAGTCGCTCTACTCTGGATCATTCATTCATCTGATATTATATTTGATATATTCAAGTTTTGTTCAGGGGTGAGGGGATAAATGGGACTCAGTTTACCCGTCCTGTTTTCAGTGGATATTTAAATTATTTACTTAATGTTCACTACACATTGATTTTAATCTAGATTTCAGAAGGGATGATTCTTCATTGGTTTCCATGATTCCATTTCATATATTTCTAACATTTTTCTTCTTCATTAAAAGCTTTTAAAGTGCCCATCATAAAACCATTATCACATCTGATCCTGTCGTTACATTAACAAGTGTTTTTGTTCGTTTTCCTCCGACTGTTCGTAACCTGAGAGACGCACAAAGTTCGCGCATTTTACGACCGTCCGCCACTGGGAATGCTTTCCACCGGCAACCATAAAACCAACCACTTCAGCTCGAATTCCCTAAACAGACAAGCGTTGACAGGAATAGACCAATGTAGTGATGGAGGGATGTGAATGTCACATGTTTTCAGTATAATATACACCGCCCTTCTATTTCTATCTCCACCCCTCCGTCAAGTGTCAATTCTGCTCCACCGCAATCAATCAGTTATTTGTCAGAGGCTGTCAATCCACTGCTTGATTTATGTCAGCTATTGTGGCTGATTACATGCCAGTGCGACTGCGGGAAAAGAACAAGTGTGGGGGGAGAGACAGGGAGACATTCTGCAAGAGACACCCAAGATTTCAGAGGAAATAAATTGATTCTCGTGTCAAGGTTTAATTTTTAAGACGCATCGACGGTAGCCAACAATCCCGCGTTGACGTGGGAGGGTATCAGAGTCAAAGCCGTTGATTTCACTCCATATCAGCCAGTTATTAAATAAAATCGGCAACTTTTGGAGTTCTTCGTAAAACTTATCGGTGGTGGTATACACGATGAAACTTTAATAAGTTGCAGTTCAGCTCTTGATTTCCACGGAGAAGCTGTTGGTTTTCAATAGTGTTAAACGACTTTTTGCTATAATCGGTGGATCACGGAGCAAAGAAAGAGCCGTAGGGGAAAAAAGAAAGAAAAAAACACGTGCTCTATCGAAAATGCACGAAGTAAACAAATGGACAGAAAATCCTGGGTTTAAAAAAAAATTACACACACAAAACGGAAAGTTAAATAAACAGTGCAGGGATGTAGAATTCATATTCCCATTATCTATCTATATTTATAGCCTCTATTCTTGGATAGCATGGACGCAGTTTAACTATTTACAAGATTTAATAATAATTCAAATGTGTAACAACCCGGTCACACACTGCGGTCTCTCAAAACAGAACCATGTCCATTTTTTTAGGGAGGGGGGGCTAAACGCATCTGCCATTGTGTTGTTAAAACCTGTCATCTGCCTCGGGCACACTGTCATCTGCAACAAGAACAACAAAGACGACTGAAAAAAGAGAGAGAAAGAAATCCAGACAGTTTATATTGATGTCAGCTCGATTTTATTTACATACAATGGAAATGATTTATTTTCTTTAAGGGGCAGAAACGCGGACCGGGAGAAAGAAAAGAAGAGAAATGGTCTGTCAGGCCGTTGAGAAAAGAAGTTTAAAATGCCTTGAACTATTCACCGCTGAGATGGCTAATCAGTATTGAGGCTGCGGGGCAATCGGGCAGCTTTTCAATGTGGTTTTCCTTTCATCTAAATCGGGATGGAGGCGCTCAATTAAAAGCCTATCAGTTTGTAAGTAAATCAACGCCTATCAAAGTTGTCACATCAAACAAAACGATTATTATTGCAACCCGCCTCTGCCATTAATCTCTTTCTGTGGTAATCTGCTTGACAGGTCAACACGGAGAGCAAGAAAACCTGGAGTGGACAGTCAAGGCTGCACAATATTTTATTTATTTTTATTGAATTGTATTTTTTTTTTTGAGAAAAATAAAAATGCAAAATAAAAAAAATATTTTTTTCGAGTCCCATATTTTTTTTAATTAGTTAAATTTTGGAGTGAATATAATAAAACATTTACAGAGCAAACTTACAAAAGACTAAAAAAAAAAAGACAGGTAGGAAAAAAGTTTTTACCTTATAGGCCCACAGCTGATTTCAACTTTGTAAAAGGTGCACTAATAAAGAAATTAATAACTATCTTCTCTATCTTGTCTACATATCCCATGCAATATAAATACATGTCGTCTTCTAAATAAGACATGTTGTTCTCAGCGTAATATGTGTGTTTCTAAGAGAGGGAGGAAGGAAAAAGTCAAAGTAAGCGGATCTCTATTTCTACGAATGTTCTCAGTCTTCTGTTTTTTTCTTTCTTGCAGAAAAGAAGAGGGGGGACGTTTCACAATATGCAAAGATGTGTGATTGATAACAGGCTTGGTATTTTCTGCAAGGGATGTCAGTCCGTGACACAATATGTGAGTTATTAGGGCAAAGAAGGGCAACCATAAATTTTCACTGTCAGGCGAAAACCCTCTTTATTGTCCCTATGACGAATGGGCTTCTGCACCAGACACCAAAATACTCGGCATTCCTCTTAAATGGGAACACATTTTTGCGACCATAATTCATGATATTTAAATAGAAAGTTTTAATATCCCCCATATATTTCATAACACTGACATGTTTATGAATCACTCCGCATGCAAATACAACCATTTACATCTCGCGAGGAAATACTTTATGTTGGACTTGTAGGATTACAGAGCTGGGCCGACTTGTTGTGATGAAGCGAGGAAGAACACATTTCATTATTAGGGCTGATTTATGCAGCCACACTAAATATCAAATATATAATTAAACAACTTTCCTAAATGCGTACCTTCAGTTTTTTTTAAGGCTATGGTGTAAACGCTACTTTATTTTGGGCCTATATACAAACTGCTTGGGAGCTATTCACGACGTTACCATAAAGATATTAATTTCCTTTTAGACCGTTTGCCGTTTATTATTTATAAATATATTCTAGCAATAATTAAAGTGTACAAAGACAGCGACAGAGAGGCACAGAATCTCCGCGTAGCAGTAATATAAAAGAAGATGTGCACGGGCCAGGATAGCAGACTATTAAAACTATTAAAGTACATGCATGAAGTAGATTTGTTTCCCCTCTAAAACTCCATGGAAGGACAGGATTACAGGAAAGTCCGTGACACGACATTACCTGGAATCATTGCCTACTAAGCTCCGATGTAAAACGTCAGAGAGGTAAAAACGATTTAAAAAAACAAAAAAACAACAACAACAGTGTAACGACATTAAGACGTAGTCCTTGTGTCTAAAAGAAACCCTGTTTGGCATTACTCAAACACAACCACTCAATACACTGTCGAAGTGAAGCAAGGAACACAGCGAGGACCGAAACCACGCAGACTCTCCCTCGCTCACTCTCTCCGGGAGAGTGGCGGCGAGAGAGTGAGCTTTTCAGCGTGTGGGAGGTCTTAGGTGACGTCACAAAACATGCAGCAGGCAAGCTGGCTGAGCAATGTGCAATGAACAGCAGCAGGCCTATGGCGCTCGCAAACTTTCTAATGTCTCTAAACAGTGAACCACTGTGACCCACAAGTAAGCAGGACTGCGACATACCTCATTAAAGCAGTCAGCTTACTTGTTGCCAAAGCTTCAACTAGAGCAGGACAAACACAGCACTGTGGTGGGAACGTCAGTCTTTGACTGCACATACAAAATTAAGGACTGATAGCCTGTAAGAAAAGTTTATCGTTTTTGTTAATAACAAATAAGTATATATTTAGAATATAAATAATATCCCATCCATAATAATCACGTTTAAATGATCCAGAAAAGAATATTTGACCACAAGAGCATGCATGACTACACTGCATCTGAAACAGTGGCTTGACAAAACTAGCACGGTTCAAAACTAGTATAAAAGATATGTGGTTGTAAATATTTTGTCAGAAACAAACCTTAATTACATAGCACAAAGTTATTAGCAGCTTTTATACAGATATACAAGATACCTACATCAGATAATTTATTAGGTACATCTTGCTAGTATATGGTTAGACCCCGTTTTCTCTTCAAAACTACTTAAATTCTTTGTTGGATAGGCGATGGAAACACTGCTCAAGGATTTTGGTCCAAATAGAAAGCATCACACAGTTCCTGCATATTTGTCAGCTGCATATTCATGATGCAAATCTGCCATTCCACCACATCCCAAAGCTGCTCTACTTGATTGTGATCTGGTGATTGTGGAGGCCACGTATGTACAGTGAACTGTCAAGAAACCAGTTTGAGATGATCTTAGCTTTGTGACAGGGTGTGTTATCCTCCTGGAAGCAGCCATCAGAAGATGGATACACTGCAGTCGTAAAGAGATTGAGAAGGTCAGCAACAATACTTGGGCAGGCTGTGTATCATCCTCTATTGTAACCAAGGGGCCAAAAGTCTACCAAGAAAATATCCTTCACACCATTACAACACTGAGCTGTTGACATAAGGCAGGATAGATCTGTGCTTTTGTGCTGTTCAAACTGAGACTCATCAGTTTAGGCAATGTTTCTGTTGTCCACATTTGGTAAGCCCACACAAATTGTAGCCTCATTGTAGTGACACAAAACTATCTTTTGTGCTCAGGAGCATTCAAGTCAAAGGTAAATCCCAGATCGTTCGTGCAAATGTCTGTCATTGTGTAATGAGACAGTCAGTATCCATACATGTGTTTATATATCAAATTTCAAACAACTGAAAAATTCAAAGATCTTGGTCTTGGAACATATTTCTGTAATATTAGGTTTGGTGCTCCACAGCAACATTCTGTACACAGACCAGTGCATTCTAATATTAAAAGGAAAGCTATTGCAGTTTTTTGTACTGTGGTCTGGACAAAATGATCACAGAATGTTGCAATTTCACAGACCTTTGACACCATGTTTAGTTTTATAACTAGCAGGACAAATGTGTTATACTCCACATCATACTGTCAAGTGGAAGAAACAAAAGGGGTAATTATGAAGTCTGAACAGAGCTTTTAAAATATGGAACAAGCTTTTGGTAATCATTAGACTGGAAAAACAAAATAAATCTATCTGAGAGATCTAAATCTCTGCAAAATTGACAGTCTGGTACATTCTTGACAGTCAGTTGTATCACTATCAAAGTCCACAAAACTGAGATACCAACATGAATGGAAAATACAGAACATTCAGAACAAGGCGCAAACTACTGATTATGCTCAATAACAAGCAGGACAGATTATACTTTGTCACAAAACAGTTCCGAGATGAAACCAAGATGAACTTGGCTAGCATCGGAATGATGGAAAGGGAGGGGTATGTAGTAGGAGAGAAAGGTCTTAAGCTCAGAAGCATACTACATCATCTGTCAAACATGGATGAAGCTAATGTTATGGGATGGGTACATATGGCTGCTAGTGAAACCAGGTCACCAGTGACTGCTCATAGATGCAGCAGGATGAATTGTATGAAGTGTACAGGGTACTGCACTCTCTGCTCAGACTGAATCAAATGCTCCAAAACTGACCAGACAGTGCTTCACAGTGCAAATGGATAATGTCTCAAAGCATTCAAAGAAATTGGATATTCTTCAATGGTGAAGTTAGTCACCTGATCTCAACCCAGTAGTCCGTGCTTTTTCATTTATTGAAAATAAAACTGAATGCAGAACGACTCACAAACAAGCAGCAACGGTAGGCAGATAGAACATCATAAGGGAGGAAACGCAGGATTTAGAGATCCCAATGGGTTCTAGACTTTATCCAGTCATTGCTGTTCATCCAAGTATTAAAAAACAAGCCTCATGCTTGAAATTATATAAGTTTGTCTAACTATTTTTGAGCCTCTGTAAATGGGGTATATGTAAAAAAAAAAAAGGTTATTAAACCCTATTTTTTAAATAAACACTCTGAATTAAACCTAAACGTCTGAACTTCAGTCACATAACAATTGATTTTGAATCTATTAATATATATATATATATATATATATATATATATATATATATATATATATATATATATATATATATATTTTTTTTTTTTTTTTTTTTTTAATTTAATTTTTTTTTTAAAGCCAACGTATGAGAAACACTGAACTCAGAGATAAACATAGCATCATTTATGCAAAAGGAAAAAAAAAAAAGAAAAAGTTGAGTAACTTACCCTTTAAATAAGAAACTTGTCAAGGGCGATGGGGGCAGCACTGAGCCCAATTGTGTGGGAAGAAGATGTTGTCAAGACTTACCATAGATAGTGCCATTTGGAAAACTGACTCAAAATGAGGTTCTTGATTGTTGATTGCTATGTTATAGCTTTACATCCAAAATATTTACATACTTGATGTAACCCCCCAGTAAAGAACCGCCATAACGCTCTGGTTAAAATAGAGGCAGCTTCTCAGACTAACATGGGCAATTAAAATGATTTTACTTCAGGTTTGATCTAATCTCTATTATTGTGTATATGTATGTTTTATTACCAGCATGGCTCTCCACGCCCCCCTCTCCCCCGTATGGTTTACTGAGACCAGGTGTTCTACCTACCTGGACTTCTTTTCCCACAATGTTTCAGTATTTTAGCCGAGAGGCGTGCACACATCCAGTCTGAATCTAATGTTGTCATTAGGAAAACAGTCAGCAGCACTCAAGTTTGATCAGCAACAGCGACCGCGTGCTTCCGCACAACAGCAGGTCAGCTGATTGAAACGGCACGCGGAAACAGTAAAGTCAATTTGAAATCGCCACTAGTTCTCCAAAGCACTCGGTCTTCACCCACAAACACCAGCGCTCAACGTAAACCAAAACGTAACGTCTTTCTTTCGTAAGCGGATTTTTTTTTTTAAGTGCAGTGACTCGGATAGTTAATCTAAAAGCAGTGGGCGAGAAAGATATGGCAAACAACGAGTCGCTGGTCGCATTGAATGGGACTCAGGTAAGTTTGCTTAGGAGAGTGTTTCTCTCAGACTTTGTCCCCTGCTTGTGTAATATGGCACTTTTTTTTTATTTAAGCCCCACTCTAAATAATTTACTAGCGCTGAAGTTATGCTGCTGTGTTTGTTTCCTCGACTTCACTAGAGTCATGTGACACGCTGAAGCTAGCATTACAGATGTGACTTTCGCTTCTTTTACAGCTTCACTGACAAAAATAAACTCTGTAATAAGTAATGTAATAAAGTGTACCCAGTGCAAGGCGGTTTGTTGTAATGTAAGTTCACAGGGGCAGAAGTGAAAAGCATACAGAGGAAAATATTAGTTATCCCTTTGCATTAACAGAAAGACAGGTGTAGTTTAGAAACCATCCGGCTTTACAGTGAGGCATCCTATCCAGCTGTTTTGCCAAGTGTTGCAGTATAAGGCTGTGTATGTTATTCAGATTTAATTAAAAAGTTGTTGTTGGGATATCATGAAAAATGTGTCTGTTCCCCCTGTCAGAGATGCAGTCTTTATATGTCTCTCTTTTTTAATTTTCAAAGATTTCATACATTGGGCACGACTGTAAGGAAATTCCAGAGTTCCTTGGAGAGACCTATGGCCAGTTTGCACGAAGGCTGGATCTGAGTTTTAATCAGCTCAGGTAAGATTAGCAAAGCGCACAACATGTAATCAGCTGCACATCTTCCTACATCTTCCTCTGCCTGCTACTGGGAGACATGCGTCTTCACATCAGGTGCAACTGAATGCGTACCCTGGGTTTACAGGTGGTCACGGTGTCATCAGAAGATCAAAAAGCTGAATGAGTGTTAGGACTGGGCTGGTGCCACGCTGGGGCGGGATAAAAGGCATCATCGATAAATGTGACATGCTAATTCAGGGGCAAATAGAAGAAAAGATTCCTCTGTCAGGACATGAAGGAGCACCTCGTGGCAGCCGCTTCAGAGGGGGCTGCCATTTCAACAGCAGGACTAGCATAGTTGATGTGGCAAGTAAAAGAAAAGAGATGATGGTTATAAGGTGCTTTTGTTTCTGAAGCCCTTTCATGACTGTCAGGCCATGAAGCCATCTCAGTTGGGCCCTTTTCTGGTTAGAAATTGTTGTCTCGAGGCAGTTGTCTGTAGTGGGTATTTGGAGTTTAAATGGATTTATATGGTGCAAAACCTCAATTGAAAAATCTTTTTTAAGGTTCAGGAATATCTGAATGGGCCAACATGAGTTTCTTGGAAGCCCATGATCTGTTATCACAGAATTTACACACACAGTGCAGAGCTCACCTTTACACAGGGTGTTGAGTAAGTCACAGTCCTTGTAAATCTGCTACGGTGGGCAAACAGAGATCTTTAGGTCCTTGGCTAAGCCTGATATACAGAAACCTGTCACACATTTTTCTTTTGTTTGTTTTGTCTAAACATCTGCAACTGGTAAAACAAATATTTGTAGCTGCATTCTCATTACCTTGACCAGCAGTATCCTATCATGCTCTTCATTCAAATATAGTCAGATAATTTGAAACATTTACGTTTTCAAATAGCTAACAGTAGGCAAGATGATACCAAGTGTCCTTTTTGCTTACAATAAATATTTTTTTGATTAGATGACCATACGTGAGGTTCCTAAACCAGTACAATCAGCAAAAGTCCTATATAGTATTACACCTTGTCAGATGACTAAGCATTGTACTGAATACACTGTTTGACACCAATTGTTTTTAGGCGTTACCTCAGAGGAAGGCAAAGCACGTAATCTCTCATAGGGAGCATTATGGCATGAGACTGGAACAACTCTTATGTCTGTGGGTTTTGGGGATATCAAGACGGGCATTATGTGAGTTGCCCTTGAAGCTGTCACGTTAAGAGCTTCATGTTTAAAATGAAATATTTATGACTCAGAAATGACTAATTTATTATTGGTTTTCAGTTCAGCTAATCTCAGATGTCAGATATCATTACTAAACTTCAAAGGGTGGTATGCACAGAGAAGTGGTGCAGAAGTAAGCTAAGCAATACTTGAACCATTTAGGGCTCACGTCTGTGCAATATTGATTGATGGTTTGGTAGTGGAAAAAGTGATGTTATACCATGCTTAATTCTAATGATTTAGCTTTAGATTTGGCTAGATTTTATTTTCAAAGCTGCTTTATTTCCCTCAATTTCTGGGTTCTGGTTCATTCTTGCGCTTGCTGTGAAAATGAGTGTTTGTACAGTGTGTTAAAGCTGATTCCAACAACATTACATGACATTAATATAACAGAACATTAAAAGATGAAAGTATGCATTGCCAACATGCTAGTATTAGTTCCTTCTGGTATCACCATAAACACACATGACCACATTAGAAACTGGATAAACACGTCAACATGTGACAAAGTTGTAGCACCCACTGTTCATTTCCCATTCCCCAGTTCTGATATACAAGAAACAATAAACCACTGATGCATCATATTTTGTGCTGCTGTACAATGTATTGAATAATTTGATAAGGTTATAACCAATATTATTGGTAAAAGTTTCTAAGCACACTTTATAATATAGGAAATCTGCACACCAGATAGGTAAACACTGTTATTTATCTCATAATGATAACATTCAAAATTCTGCTGCTCTTATACGTCAGAGACATTTGTGAATATTGACACCGTGACCTTGTTTCAATGTGAGCTCAAGCAAACCAGGTGTAAACAAATGCACATGTTGGTTAAACTCAGTGGACTACCTTCAGCATCGTGCACTTCTTCATGCTGCTTGACTCAAATCTAGAGGGAGACATTGCCAGAGTTTGTTGTAGCTAATGTGCTTATTTCTGTCAGCTCAATTGACAACACTCATCCAGCAACCTGACAATGAGTCACAACGAGAAGCAAGGTGCTGGCATTGGCTTTAACTGAGTCCTGTGTGGTTTTGTGTGCGTGTAGCGCATATGTTTGTTATTTTGTGTGTGTGCTTGTGGATGTTTGCTTGCGTGCAGTGTTTGCTCATCTGTCTCTGTGAGCATAACTGTGAGTGGCTGGGCAGGTAATGGCAGGATGAAATTATGGTAGTGGGCTGTCACACCTACACCTCTCCCTCTGTGTGCTGTAGTGTCAGCCTGTCTCATCAATGTGTTGAGAACTGTGGCTCACAGTGAGATTTCTGTCCCAGGAAGGGCTTGGTTGGTATTGTGTTGTCCACTTTGTTCCAGGTCAGTTGTGTATACAGTGCTGTGAAGGAGCATGTGCTATGTTGACACGATTTCCCTGCTGTGACTGTTACATGCAGTGTTATCACCCTGGACACACGAGGATTGAAGAGGACATGTGTCTCTGAGTCTCAGGAAGAATCCTAACACTATTACAACGGGGATACTTGTCTTCAGAAATCAGACAAACCATCCTGATGAACAAATCCCAGTTGGGTATCAACAGCCAGTTGTGAAATCTTAAAACTCTACTTTTTCCAGTAAGCCTATTTGATCAATTTAGTTATATATATTTTTTAAAACCGAAGTATAGAGATATACTGACTGACTGAATCGGTCCATTTTCAGTCTTCTAAGCCTGGATCAGGTACTCAGCCTCCAGTATATCCTATTATGAGCTGGTCCGTTTCATGCATGCACGGTGGCACAGACATGTTAAATATCATAAGCTTGGAAACACCTCACTGTGAGTGAAGACACAAAGTTTGCCAAAGTAAACTGTGGGGGAGGTACAAAAAAGATTGTAAAAACTAACCTAATTAGACGCTTCACTCAACTTTGCCTAGCTGAACATTTTAAAGAAGCTAACAAAAACAAAGTAGATAAAGCTATCCAGAGCTCCGTGCCAACCACAGGCAAACATCCTTTGCGTGAGCCTCGGTATGAGCAAAAGATCAAAGTTGTTCCAAAGAAAATTATGGAGACAAGTGGAAAAGAAAAAAAGATTGATGTCCTTTTATTTGGTAAATGTATCCAAATACTGTAAAAGATTTGTTATATAAATCTGCTTTTGTTTGGTAAAGTAAAATATGCCAGATAAAGGTGGGCACGCAGAAACTTTTCAGTTGTTTAGGTGAGAGAAGATCCTTTAATGTACTCCAGCTTGTAAAATTTAATAATTTCTTGTATTATGAAAATTAAAATTGAAGCAAAGTTTCCAAACAAGAGTTATTAAAGTTGTGCAATCACAGTGATTCTTTGAAATACCTTTAAATATTGGAGATACTAGAGACATTTGGTAAATGTCACATGAAACTGTAACTTTGACATTTTTCCATGCATGAGAAGATACCAATGTCTATTTTTCCTTGCAGTCGGTCTCAGTTTTCACAATATCAGAATTTTAAATGTGACACTGATACTCAGGAAAATACTCAATAAAAAAGGGACAAAATTACAAATATATAATGTTATATTTTAGGATTCTCTTAGTTAGGGGAAAAAAACCCATAAACAACATTTTTAGATGTGCTTTTGGTGACATGGCACCATATTTCCATTGCTGATCAAATAGAGTTGGTAACGTATGCTCTCACTATTTCTGTGAGAGCATGGTAGACTTTTCTTTGACTTAATCTTGGACTTAGACATTAAATGGCTGTGTTATTCTGACCAGCAGGAGTGATAATGTTAGCTCCCACATTAATGTTATATTATTATTAGCCATAGCCCCTAGCCACTAACTTAATGACTGCTATCTGTGCAACAATGTAGGAATGTAACCTGTTGCTGAAAGCGTTAGTCAGCGTCGTTTGAACTTATTAGGCGAGGCATTGAATGTCAAGGACGTTAATTTACAGGTAAAAGTCAAGCACTCCACCTCTAAATTTTCTTACCACAAAGATCTTTAATTTAGTCGTTAACCTACATGGGCTCATATCCCTTGTGACCCACTCTATGATCTGAAACACTGACATTACTCTCTGGTATACTTAAAAGTCTAATGTCAGGAGTCGATCTGCTACATAAAATCCGCCAAAGTTTAAATTCAGCCTGCTCTCAAGAATAGGAAGACCATATTGGACTTAGGCACACACATCTACTGTATGTGTGTGTGTGTGTGTGTGTGTGTATGTATGCAATGTGTGTGCCTCTGTCTGTGGGGGTATGTGCTCACCCAGGCCATGTTGGTGATGGCAGGCGTTTTGCATTTTAATGACAAATCAAGTATGCTAACTTGCATTTTAAAACGAAAGTGCTCTAAATGTCGCACGGCTGTCAAAATGAGATGTAAGTAGTCTGATGAAAAGAGAACAAAGAAGACAAAGTAGGGAGGCCTAGTACACTGAGAAATGAAATAAAACCTTGTATGGCCTGTCAACTGTGTCGTTTTATATTCATATCTAAGAAACATTATAGTATTACTCCGCTGCTCAAGCCTCACTCATCTGTCTCTTTTAATTCATCACAGGGGCCGCTCTGTCTTTCAAGTTGCTGTATGTCAACACTGGAAGGGGCCTTCTAATTGACAAATGAGTGTCACAGACATCAAGTGTTCCTTTTCTATCCACGATAGGTAGACTCTGGTTGTTTGATGGTTTGGGGAGGAGGGATGAGGGGGTCTGTTATTGGCAGAAGCCCAGTAAGAGGCTTTAGACTGGGCCCAGAATGAGAAGTGACAACAGGAAGAGAGCCTGTCATTGTCTTGCCTAAGTGTTCAATCTGCAGAGATGCTGGTATGCAGATAAAGTGTCAGTTAGGAGGAGAGAATATGAAACATTGGCAGTATGAAGTCCTCAAATCACTTAACTGGGAGCAGCGTGTGTGTGTGCCTGGTAATAGTGGTGGCGTACTCTGTTCTGCTGAGGAAATATATTCCATATCTGATCCATCAGGCCTGTTTAGGCCGATATTCTAGGATAACCTGATCTATGTCTCATAAATTACAAAGTACGCAGAGCTCTCCCAGTGCAAAGAGATTTAAACCGGATAGATGAAAGGGACACGGTCTGGAAGGAAATAACTTATTCATATGAAGGACATTGATATTTCGTATCCTTCTTTGGTACTAATTTAAACTAGAATTTTTTTTAAATGATGTACTACTCCTGGGAAAGTCGCCGGATGACATAGCTTGTCTTTTTCCTCCATCTCACCAATTTGAGGTTGCGATTGCTGCAAACACTTTTCTCTCTGTTAACGGACAGTTAAAATGATGCCAACAGAAAGCCAGGGTAGAGAAATGCACACAAGTCATGGGCAATTAGTTTAATCAAAGTCATATGTTTGGTACGTGATCGCTTAAGTCTTTTACATGAGGTTATATTTTGGACGGTCTTAATTATAATGCCTTTGGATAGATTTGAAATGATTATGGTTTAAAGAACTTTTATCTCTGCAAGTTATGCTTTGCATGAGGAAAATTACACAACGTTATGGTTTCACTAATGGCTCAATCCACAGTGGTGACATGATCATCGTCCCTGGCTCAAACCAACACACCGCTGAACAAATGCCATACTAATTCAAACTTTGGATACACTTAAGTCAAGAAAATGCTAAGTTACACTGACTTTCATCTTTACTTTGAAAGAGAGTAGATGTACTTCTTGCAACATACTCACAACTGTCACAAATCTCAACTGTGCACTGCTGATTGGCTCTTTGGAGACAATCGTGGGACAACTCACTTTTTCATATTTGTTTTTTTAAATGTCTTGAAATGTCAGGATTTTTTGAGTGACGTACTTCTCTCATATTTTGTGGAGTCCTTATAAAAGGTCATCCTTCCTGCTGGCTTTTGAAAAGTTGTTGTGGTTTGTTTTGGTGCCATCCATTTTTTGAGGAAGTTGTGAGCATTACCATGGAGATAAACCACTGGCAAACCTCCTAGTTCATTAGAAATCCCCCTTCCTCCAAAAACAAAACAAAAAAGAAAAAGAAAACACATCCTCTTAGGACGAGTTTGTGTCTAATTTTTTTTATCTCGCTTTGAGTACTGCAAAACAAAGTTGGTTTCAAACTGCAGTTCAGTGCTGCACCTCCTGTGTCGACAGGGAAATGCAGCTCTGCTCACGTTGCACCCTCAGTGCACACTTGAGGCGTTCGGAAGAATCTGGCTTAGCTCCTGGCCGTATTGGCCCTTCTTCTGCTGTAGTATACAACAAAGTTGTAGCGTTCCTGCTACCGAAAGTGCTCTGATTGATTTAGGTGTGGGGTGGTTCCCAGGTGGAGCGTGCAGACAACAGGATGCATATCACCCGGCTATTTACTGTGAATTCTGCAGACAATGATCACATGTGCTCCAACTGACATTACACAAACTTTGTACTAGGGAGCTGGCAGGATAAAGACCATTTAATGTCTGATCTGACTGATCCAGACATTTGTTATCACTTACAGCTCAGCCGGGTAGTGTCTAGAAAAGATCTGGGCTGCAGTGGCTCTGGTGTAACACAGCTGAGTAGCTAGTCAATCAGCTTGCAGCTGGACAGTTCCTTTATCCTGGGTACAGGATATATAGTATACAGTAAATCTTTATCTCATTGTTAAAACACAACAAAAGACAGACAGAACCATCAGTGTCAGGAGCTGCCGTCAGCCTTTCAGTGCATTCCTTCTATCTAAAACCATCTTGTGCTTAAGGATTCTGAATTGAAGGGAACATCTTTATGTTCCTTTTGTTCACATTATATACACTGGGCAGTGATGCCATTCCTTTTATGACTGCGTCACATTTTTTATTGTATATCCCAAGACGGATGGCGTGCCACTGACACAGAGATTTACAGGCCTTCAGCTTGCAGTGGCAGGGCTTTAGAAGGGCCTGCTGACATCTAGCCAACACTTTGGAGGAGGAGTATAAAAGCTGACATTTTATTGGCTCTAAGAGGGAAGGAGAGAGAGGGAGAGAAGGGTTGGGGGCAGGGAGGGAGGGAGGGTGAGAGGAAAGAAAGGAAAAGATATTCTGTTTCTTTACTTTATATTTTTCAGTACTGCCAGCTGTCACGGGGAACTTACTAAAAAGATGGGATTTATTGGGTATTATTTAGAAACCTGTCAGTGGTAATGACTACAGCTATGATTTCAATTATCACCCACTAAATATAGCTTAATTCACTGCCTTGCTGGCTATAATGAGCCACCCTGACATCATTTTTCAAAAATTCGATACCATGCTATTTTAATATTTTATGTTGACCACTGATTTAATTTTCCTCCCTGGTGCTTGGCATGTGGCAAGTTGGATGGTCAAAGCTATTGAGTTCAAAGCTATCCATGGGATATATTTTTTCCATTGACAGAAATCCAATTAGTTTTAGTACACAGTCTGGCTGAATAAAAAGGGTCTTAAAATCCACAATATGTTTCCTTAGTGTTTTAGCAGAGTGCAAAGTGATGGATCTTTATGATTTAAACTGATGGGGCCCAAGTGGACATGCTCCCTTTTCTACTTTGGCAAGTGAAAAACAAACTACCCATATGTCTTAGTCATTTTGATAGGCATAGCAGAGTCTTTTGATATTGTGTAAACATCCGCTGTAAAGTGCATGCACTGGCTAAGATCTTGACTCCTACATATTTAAACACTTATTAAATACTTTACAACCGCTACACAAATTCTGCCGAAACACCATGTAAATATGAGAGAGGGAAAAAGTCAGATGTATAATTCATTAGTGACATGTTTAGTAAGTAGACCGTTTGGGGAGAGTTAATGCGTACTCAGGTTTTGACATGAGGGTGTGCATTTTTAAGCGAGCATTAAAAGGAAGATGATTAGGACTGGCGTTTGGCTGTCAATAACAAGCTCGCTGCTTGAAGTTGATGATACGGGGGAATTTTGATAATGTAAAGCTGATTCCTTTTCTCGAGTCTTCTCCCTCTGTGACATATGTTTTATAGTACATAACACATGTACAAGTCATTTAGGATAGCCTCCAACAGTTAGGATCTCTCCATGTGTGCTTTGCTTTCTTCTAAAAAATGGAAAATCACACTACTTGAGACATGACCTGTGTCTCTTTAAAGACATAACTCAGGCACTGTTTATGTTCATCCCATCACATTTAGCTATCTCCCAGATTGATGATGTAAGCAACTGGAAGGCATGGAACATATTAAAGCAGAGCAGGGAGAGCCATACTTCTACTTCCCTTGGCTGAATCCCAGATGTGAAAAAGAGAAAAAGTAAGGGGGGGAAAAACGGTTTGGAGCCTGTTTTGGATGATGAACAAAGGAGCTTGCTTTAGTATGGCCTAGGCAGTTTTGGTCGCTTCATGGCTTTCAATCTCCCACAGTCTTTCCTAGAAGGCCCAGGGGTGAAAAGTGAAGACAGATACATGGCTGTATCCATGCCAAGATTTTAGAGGATGATGGCAGTTTTTGCCGTGATTTGAATTTTAGGGGATGATTTTTTAAGAGGGCTGCGTGATAAATGTTGTCAGTAGATGAATAAATCCTGTGACCATAAAATGCAGTTGGAGGCTGTTGGCGGAGATGGCAGCTCTCAAAGGCCTCGCGATTACTAACAGTCTGATCTTGCATATTGGCGAAGACGAGGGATTAATCTTATAACCCCTATAATTTGAGTCCAGTTTAATCGCAGTTCACCACTCCTGGTGTGATAAACTTTGCCTTATTTGCTTGTTCTGCAGTTGCAGAACCGGCTTTGCGGGTGAGACCTTTTCCTGCACTCCCGCAAAACACTTAAACCGTCCCTGGCCGTGGACAGCTGTGTCACATTCTCAGCACAGCTGTATCTCATTTCCTGTATCCATTTTAGATAAACTTACTCGCATCTTTCACAGCTTTCACTTTTAAAAACCACCGACTGTCCTTCCAAGCTGCCATCCCAAGAACTTGGTCAGACGGGAAGATTTTTCCGAGATAACGGTCCCCGCGCTCTCGCTCGGCTGCGCTCTTGTTCTCCCCTTCCTCTTTGTGCTCGTTCCATTTGTGAAGCATGAAGAATAAGTTTAGAAAACTGTAGCTGGGACTGGGTTCAGAAATCAAGGGAAAGCTGTGGTTCTTTTAAGGTTACATCTGACATCCATCAGCATGGAAATATGTTTTAATGGTCAGGCAGGCTGCAAGACATCAGTAAGCTGTTGCCTCACTTTTCCACCCAGGGATATATTGAGATAAGAAACAGTGACGGCATGTTTCATGTCCATGCTGCTGACATGTCTGTGCTGGAAAACTACAAGGAGAAACCCTTACATTTTGGGGCCAGCAGGCTGCGTAGTACAGTATCCTTATTCTCTGTTTTCCCTCTTAAAACATTGTTTATCCATAAGGATAAATGCAATGACTCCCATCACACTGGTTCCACTGCAAGCTGCTGACTGCACTATTAGCTGACAGTATGATTATGTGAACAACAGACCAAACAGTCTTCTGATCTCCTCTGTCTGTCCAGACGTTTGGTGATGTTTAAGAGTTTATCCCCACTGGTAATGGGGAGATAGCTTTTGTACTGGGGGCACTGTAGAGTTTCTTTATTTTCTCCCTCTGTCTGGATCCCGGACCCCTGGGTCCTCTAAAGCTCAGAACATGTCTGTACTCAGATGTTTCAAAACACCAAACAGCAGAGGATGAGTAGGAGAAGAAGGAGGCAGAGGAGGAGGAAGAAGGTATAAAGGAGAGACGAAGGGAAATGGGAGGAGGGTAAGGAATCCTCACAGGGACAAAGTGCACATGTACAAGCAGACCAGGCAGAGAGGCCCAACAGGGTCTATAGACTTGTGATCTGAGGGCCGTTTGTGTGTCAGTCAGATCAAAGTCTGTGGAAGAGTAGGAGAAATCCCTTTACCTTTTCTGACTATGGAAACCCTTATTGGCAGCTCGGCTGAAGGAGGGGGATGATAACAGGGAGCTGCAGTGAAATGCTCTACTTGTGATGGTTTTCATTGTTTTTGTTTCGCTTCGAGTAAAACACAAATCCTTCCTTGGGCAGTTTTATTCATGCAGCTGTAGGGTCGGTGTTTTGGATATCTTAAACATGTGCATGGACCATTGTTTTGTCAGTATTTTATGACAATATTAGTGTTAAGACTGCAGCTTCTGGCTGCAAATTCTGCATTTTGCACGAAACTGCCGTGCTGCTCGGTGCTTTATAAATGTTAAGTTTTTATATTTAAAAGGAAGACGGTTGTTTTCATTGTTTCTTTCAAGAGAAGATTGGTCGGTTGATCATAAATTGTCTCTTTTTGTGCAAGGAAACACAAGAAATTATGCCACAGTGTCAGACTAAAGAGCATGCAGCAATGTGAATTATTCAAATGAAAGCAAAATTCAGATCACGGTGTCAGTGATTTAAGATGAAAAAATATGGTATTTCTTTTTTACAGGTCCTTTAACTTTCACTTCTAACTCAAGAGTAATAATAAGTAATAAAAGTTGAAGCTATTTCCTTGTTTAAGATGATAGATTAGTTCATTTTTAATGCATGTGATTCCTGCTGCAAAAGGACACTTTGGTTTACAATTAAAAGGTCTCTTAAATTGAGATTAGTCAGTAACAAAAAGAAACAAAAAGTGACAAATAAAAGGCAAAAACATGACAATACAAAGGACCTCTTTGTTATGGTGTATTTTTTTGTATTAGCTTGCTTGGGAACATATCATATGCATATCCTGCACATCTAGGTGTTTTTTTTCATATAGAAACACCTGCTGAAGATAAGATAACAATAATGCCATGCGAAAAATGTACACTATACAAGGTATATAGAAATATCACTTTAATATAAGCATACATGATACAAAAGATACAGTTTGATATTTTTAAATGTCTGGTAGCAGCAAAGTAGAGTGGAATATTGCATGGTGGGTAAAAATCAGGTCAAATAAATAAAATAAATACATCTAACACTGCACATTATCTGTTTCAGTTTTATACATGGATAATAGGTGGTCAGGTTGAAGTTTGAACCAAGTTCAGCATACAGCATATATATGTGTATATATATAGAGAGAGAGACACACACACAGCTGTTCCTTCCAGAGAATGCCACACACTCTGCCACTCCTGCTAACCCCCTCATTCTGGGAATGTGTAGTGAGTGTATCCTTCCATAGGCCTGGCTGTTTAAATTAATTATTAGTTTTATAGCGAACCCCGAGGCCCTGCACAGGCAGCTAATCCCTGTAGAGGGCTAATCCGACCCCACGTTACAGAAAATCAATGCTGGTCTTTGGTGTAGGCATGCCATCAGGGCACGGGGACACATGTCAGACAGGCCTCCTGATTTTTTCATGAGGTGTGTTTTTGAAGTGGTAAAGCCAGTGGAGGATGCTCGAGGTAGCCAGAATTTAAAAGAATATCCGGAAGCGATAAAAAAGGCTTGTATGACCAACTTTCTCTTGGGGTGCTAGTGATGCAAGTGTGTGGTTTTTTTGGTGAATTATTTTAACTGAAAGCAGATATGGAGATGCATGGAGAGAAGTTGTGCTGTCAAAAAGTTAGTATACATTTTAAAAAAACAAAATCCATATTTGCAGCCTGAGCTAGATGTTTTTGATTAAGGTAATAATAATATTGCTAAAAGCTATAAAACTATTAAAAAGATTTATGTAAGTACACAAAGTAATAACACGACACCAACTCCCTTAGTGTTTTGTAGGGCTTTTATGGTAACTCTTACCTGTCAGGGCGTGGGCGCAGTTCCTCTGGGGGTGTTCTGGCACAACACGGGACTTTGGCAACGTATCCTTTGGGTCCTTTGGTTTTCCTTTGGTAATTAGGCTTGTTGCAGCACATTCCCTGCGTAGTGGATCAGATTGGGATGTGGGGAGTTCAGTAGAATTTGTGGCTCTGCTTTTAGGAGGCACCATTACAATGGTAGGGTGCGCTAGCTAGTCTGCAACAGCGTTTAGCTGGATAGCAGATGTAAATGTTGGGACCCAAAGTAACCCAGAAGAAGACTTTGCTTTGTAATTCTCATAAGATGTCATTGGTTTTATGTTTTGGCTGATGGGTCTATAACACAAACACACAATAGTATATGTCTGTGTTACAATGGCCTTCTGGAAAACTGATGACAGATGTGCGCGGTGGTTGGGTATCCTGCAGTCAACAAGGTTTTGAAGGGATTTGGTTTGCGCTGAGTGACTGCAGAGCATGTCAAGTAGTTTGAGTTATGTCGTGTTTGCTATTTTCACTGGTTTGGTGGCTGAGGATTGGTGCCAGCGGAGTCTCGCTGTAAACATCAGCCTTGATTGTTTGCCTGATAATTTGATGAAGGGAAGGGATTGAAGTAGTCATTTTGAAAATGTCAATTTGTGTCTTTCTAGTAATAAATCTTTTCTTATGACCCAAAATGAGAACATCCTATTTTGTCTTGGCAATGATACAGACAGTCTGTGATTTGAGATCAGTTTAATATCTTGTCAGATTTGATCCATAGTAAAAAATTGAAACCACCATTCATTTTCTTTTTCTCTGTCAGGGTTTAATACCATTCAGAGACGATATGAATATTTCTCATTCCTCAGTCTCATTTCATATTCTCAACTGCCTGTCAGTAATTGGAGGAGAGAGAGAGAGAGAGAGAGATGATCTGACCCAGTCCCCTACTTTTTTTTTTTCCACCTCTCTTTCTGCCTATTAGTTTTGGCTTACCAGCTTTCTCTCTCCCACACACACACACACACACACACACACACACACACACACACACACGGAGACTGGCAGCTGAAGATAATAGCTTTCATAATGTGTGGCGCTTCATTCCAAGCTATTTTGTGTTTCTCTTTATGACAGAACAAAAAAATGTCGAGCCCAGATAGTCTATTCATTTCCTCTAGTGGGAGATTAATGAGATGAACACTGCCGTCTCGTGCCTTTTGTGACAGGCTTCAAAGTCCCTGTACAGGAGGACCTGCGTCTGTTCATCTGTAGAGTTCACACACAGGCTGGCTTTTATTTCCGTTTACAGTGTAGCAGTCGATTAGGGAGGCTACCCCGTGATCCAAACTATATGCTGCAATTATCTTAGACATAGATAAAGTGATCAGATATGCTGTGCGCTTTCTTCGCGGTAGTGAAGTCACTCAGCAAATGTTTTAAGCATCTACGACATCTGACCTAAACATAGTTTGCTCTGGGATTGAATTCATGAAGTGGAGCCTTTGTGAGCGGACTGTGGCTATGGTGAGGATGCCACTTGAAAGGATGTGGCGAACACAGAAATCCTTGTGTGTTATCACGAGACGTTTGGGTTTGACCATTTGGATTTCCTTCCTATTTAAAACGGAGTAAAGCATTCAATCTTATAAACTAAATATAAGGATCTTAATGCATCACTACTACTTTTATTTATGTCAGTCCATACACAAATGTCTTGATTTATCCCCCTTTTTTTTTTTTATTTGGCTTCCAAGGAGCCAGACTGTCTTGTATTTCATTTAATGTGGTCAAGAGCATTAGTTCCTCAGGCTTTCTAAAGGTCTTTCTGAAGTTTTTCTTTGGATACTGGCTGCATTTTCAGAGGAATGCTTTTTTTGTTTGCTTGTTTGTTAAACTATTTGACACTGACCTATGAATCACCCAAGCATTTCAGGCATAAAAACCCAAGGGATGAACCAGTGTTGTGGCTACATATACAAAAGAACCCATTTTTAATTGTATCTTTAGGCACCTTGTTATTAGCAGCCTGTAAAACAAACACATCCCACATTCCCCTTTTTTAGATGAATTTCCAAAACATGTCAGATAACAGTTTTACAGAAATAAAATAGTATTTCTGCACCCGCAAGGTGATTCTCAAACTTGAAAACTTGACACATCTCAGCATGGTGTGTAGTGGAAATTGGTGGAGGCTGAGGCATACCAAATTACCCAAGAACTGGGATGAAAATCAGTCGTAACAAGTCTTATGGAGGGATTACATCAAATTTGAAAAATTTGGCTCAAATTGTCATCAGTGTGTGGACGGTAATGTATGTATGACAGGTAGATATGACAGATAGAATAAAAGGCAGCCAACACCCAAAAAAGAGCATTAAAAGTCTTTTAAGACTGTTGGAGAACTATTTCTGAAGACTACTTAACGAAATCACAAGAAAGCTGCCTAATAGAGTTCAGGCTGTGTAGAACAATAAAGATAATCAGACCAAATATTAACTTACAGGCTTGTTAGAACTATACATATCTCTGTTTTCACCTGATGTACTGTGTACCATTTATGTTTGCAGATGTTTTAAAAAAAAAAAATCACTGCATCTCTTTCCCATTTAGCAAAATATAAAGAACTGAACAGCGACTCAGTACAGTACATCCACTTTACATTTTTCTGATACTTATCAGTAAAATATCAAAACCTTAAATATTGTCACATGTTGGAATATCAACTCAACCTGGCCGTTTTCACGTTGAATAGATTTCTCCCAGACAAACATAAGACCTATGATGATGGGTAAGAGACATTTGCAGCTGTTTCTCTGCTACTACCACACCATGTAGGCCTATTAAATGGCAGTAAAAAAAATCTCTTGTGATAGAAGCAGCTGGGCCACTTTCGTATCATATGACGATCACAACAAACAAACTGAAAATATATCAGTTGCCGTAACTCTCTTTTACCACAAGATATCCTGTAGGCTACTTATTTGGACCTTTAGTGCCTATTAATCTAAAATGTGGTTTCTAACGCTTCCATTAATCCTGTTTGCACAGAAGGATGTAATGTTTTACAGCTAAAACTGCTTCTTTTACATTAAAAAAGATGGGGGACTGAGAGCTGACAGTAAACTGGTTACTTAAGTCCATGTAAAAGTGGTGACTGTCACTCACTGCTTCTCCCATTGTGCTGTGATTGTAGTGTAGGCTTGTGGAGAGTTAGTTATCCAAATACCAGCAGTGCATAGTCTCTCATTTGTTTTCATTCACTTTATTATTTCAACTTTTTTATTCACGGTGTCAGACGTGTTTGCAAGGGACATTCGAGCTTCATGTCAAAAAACTCCTCCAAAAGCGAGACAGCTAAGACGGATTTGGAGGCGAGGCAAAAATCCCTTGTTTGTCTAAATTTTTTGAATGCCACATTTTTATCCAGGCTGCCGAGTGCGTTGCATTTAACATATCTTAAAACTTTGCTGATTTTTTTCCAGGCCAAACTTCCTCTGGCAGAAATTAAAAAATAACTTCCCAAACTGTGACAAACGCAAAGCATTTCTCTGAATTGCTTCTCAGAAAAATATATATATATTCTTTTTTTAAATATCAGTTTTGCTGTAACCACAGAGCTCTTATGGTAAACCACCCACGTGTTGATAAAGACAAAAAACTAATGGCAATTCCCATTTGATGTCTACACGAAGTTCTGGGGGAAAGTAAAATAAGACATTTTGGAAAAACATTCCTTTTTCTGTACACAGAGCAGAGTTGTGTGTTTGCTCTACATGGCTTTGATTAAAGGTTTTGAGAGAGAGGAGACATTTCTTTTGCTTTATGGCTCTCATTGCCAGCTTGGCAGCAGCACTAGCATTTAAATGCCCATTAACAACCTTTTAACTGTCAAGATCTTTTGAAATATGGATATTTGCTTTCCTCGCTGCTTCAGAGCCACCAAAATTACTTTTAATAGCACAAGTGTTGAGCTTCATGAGCGGTAGGCTAGCTGCATGCCATTCTCGTGCAAAGGGGGTTTGCCAACGATGCCTGATTAGGAGTGCAAGGGGAGATTAATAGATGTTTCTTCCCCTCATTTGTTATCACTCTTTTAGCGCATTGACTGACTACGGCGTGTGATAAATAGAGGGAAGCCTCTGCATTTCCTGAGTGTGACACTATCTATCTACTCGTCAGCCCAGCTCTGTGTTGATGTGATGTCTCCTCTGACAGCACATCCAAAGTCAGCTTCCTAGTCCTGGGCAATTTCAGCTGCTGAGGGAAAGGTGTTTGGGATCTGCATTTTAATCCTGGCCTGTTTAATGTTTGCCCCCTGACAATCTGGGCCAGACATCATTTTAATGGTATGTACAGTGATAAAGCCAATAAAATGTCAGGATGATTGATAATCTGAGCATTATAGCAATATGACTTTCCAGGTCTCCTCTGCGCTCCAATGATGGTTTCCAAATTGAATTCTTTAGGCGTGCGCGTGTGAACCTATGCATGCACATTCACATGGTATGCATGCGTGCGCGTTTGCTACACCTTAGGTGAGGGGAAGAAATCTTGTTAGTTTCTAGTGAATCGGTTTTTAGTGCTTATGCAATACATTGTTTCCAAAATAACAAACCACATTGGCTGAATAGATTATCTCTGGGTTTTTGGCCTGCTTACTGTATTTGTCTAGAAATTGTGTATCGGAGTGGGGGACAATTATAAGGATGATTACCATATTTCTTCAGTTAAATAAATGATATGAAATCTTGCTTTCCTCTCTGTGTCAGAAACTGTAAATGTATGAACTAGGCGGGCGTGTGTTTCATATCAAAGCCGGCTTATTTTTGTCTACTGGGGATAGTTGAGGGGAGAGGATGCCGTTCATATCTCTTGACTTATGAACTTGTCCAAACACAGGTGGACATTGAGACTTCACAGATGGTGGTGAAGCAATGAAGTGTTGGAACAGCGTGTATAATTAAGCCTTTGCCTTTGATTGTTACATTTTGTAATGGCCTAAATATGTTACTTCTTTTTTTTTTATTTCCTATTTTTTTTTATATTCAGAGTTGCTCTTTTTCCCCCTTTTTATTTTTTTAGACTGGATTCCTAGGAGGAGATCACAGCTCTGGTTCATTGATTTATTGGTTGCTATTTGCAAACCAATAGTAATCGGTTGGAGATTGACACACATGCGCTTGCAGTGCAGTCACTGTCTCTTTGGACCTGTGAAACAGCTCGTTCTATCTTCGGCAAAGTCAGAGCAGCACTGCCTCTGACTGGCAGTCATGGAAAGCTCTTTGTTTTATGTAAATGGTGATTGATGACATGTCTGGCACAGCCTGCAGTTTTTGACAAAAAGTATTGATGGCTGCTCTCAGTAAAGTGTTAGTCCAGGTGACAGAGCAATCCATTTTAAGATGAATGCGAAACAGAGAGATGGAAAGTAAGAGAGAGGGAGAAAGACAAAGTGAGGGAGAAAGGCTGAAAGAGGAAAATCATCAGCACTTTCTGGAGCGAGTTATGTATTTGTAACTCTAGTTCTGTGATCACAGGCTTTCAAATGGAATATGCGCTAACACAAGCACACACACAAGCAGATATTTTGCTTTGATTAATGAGGGTCACGCATGCCACGGCTCCACACTGTTTATGATTTTTATTTTTATTTTTATTTCACTTTAATTAACATGAGGTCTCATTTTCAAGAGCCACCTCAACAGAAAATGTTGAGCTTGTGGTTGGGTAGTTGTTAGTTGACACTAAGAATGCATTACCATTTCCCACAGCTTGGTTCTCTTAGCCATTTCCTAATGACTAATTTTCTCTTTCTAATGATTGGAGGTTCACGAAGGAGGACATGAGGATGGGTGTGACAGAAGAGGATTTAGGAATAGGGTGAGATGGAGGCAGATGATCGGCTGTGGCGACCCCTAAAGGGAGCAGCAGAGATTCTGTACTTACTCAGTTCAGTTCCTGCTGCAGAAAGTTAAAGATGAATCTGCAAACTGAACAAGGTTCTGTAAATAGGATGTACAAAGCAGGGCATGAATTACTGATTTAAAGTTGTTTTTTAAGACTTATTTGCAGGTAAAGGCATGTAATTATTTTTTAAAGTACTTTGTAAAAATATGACTAAGCCCTTCAACTTTGTTTAAAATCCTTCTCAGTAGATTGACTTTGATGTTTATTGTCACTTTCCTTCAGAAACATATGACTTCTACTGAGACTAAATGCTCCTGTAGGTTACATTGATAAACTAAAGGCAACAAAGCAAGCGAAAAATCAGGTCTTTCCTTCTAACTTAGAAGCCATCTTTGTTATTTTTTCTGCAGTAGTTCTGTCGCTGATTTCTCCTCCAGTGATACTTTCTCTGTCTTATACATGAAGCATCTCACACATTTTCTTTTAATTTTTTTGGTCCCATTATCCATCCATGCAATGCAAAAGCAAAAGTTAAGACTGAGGAGAAAGCCTAATACAATCTATTAGGTTTTTAGTAAAGACTATTGATAAATCTGGATGTTTCTACAGTTGAAGGAAGGCACCTTTTCTTGTACTGCCCCACATTCTGAGTATTTTCAAATGTAGTACTAAAATAGGCCATGCATGTTTCGTCAAAATATGCTTGTCTGTCAGCTTGGGCTCATTTAGTGCCAGTGGGAGTCCCAAGATTTTATATCCACTGGATTTGTTTGAATTGGAAAATTGGTCCAGGATCCACAGGGGCAACTCCATCTACTGTATTCCAGCTCCTCTTTGACTTTAGGATGATGAATGTGAATTTACATTTGCTCCCTATGCTCTCACGCTTTACTGTAATGTAATTTCACTAATGGAGCCACAATCACAGAGGTGTTTACTTCTGAGTTTAAGTAGTGAGGAATATTCAGTGGGTTAGCCAGCTAGAAACTGTAGATATCAGACCAAAAAAAAGTCTGCCTATATGAAAAAAGTGTATAACACAAACTACTACAAGAATGGACCTGGTGCTGATGTGCGTCTGACAAAACCAGATTTAACAGATGCTTCAAGGGGACCTTAACCCATGAAATCACGCTGTCCTGCATCCAGAGCCCCACCCTCTAACTGCTGTATAAATAGATTCTCGTGACAGGGTAATTCATCTCTGGCCATGAAAACATCAGCTTTAAAAGACAGCTCGCTGAGACCCTGTGCTTGTTAGGGGCCAGATCAGCAGACCAGATGCCTGGGATGTAAACTCATGAAGAGAAGATTAATTTATCTGTCATCCCTGACTTTGACAGTTGTTGTAAATTTGACTCTGGCCCCTGCACACGGAAGGGAGGAGGGGGAAGAAATGAGAGATGAGTAAAGATATGGAGAGGAGTGTGAAGAGGGAGGATGACATTAACGAGGGAGGGGTAAGGTAGGGGTGAGCGTGTGTCAAAAAATTTCAAACATACAGTATTGACAAGTGAACTTACTCACTCGCTGCTGGTGTGCACCTGGACTCCATCCGAGGCCCACCTCTCCAGATGATGGGTTTGGAAACCTATTGTTAGGGAAAATTTTGGCAGTGATTTCTCTCAAAAAGCACCCTGCCTCTTTACCATTTTTTCCCTACTGCTCTTTTCAGGATGGTTGCCTCATAAGGCACACTGGAAAATGAGTAGTGGTGGTGTCAGGGAAGCCATTTGGGGTCTGATTGATGGTAGCAGGCGAACCACAGCGGCCATGTTCTCTGATCTCCCAATGTGCAGGCCATGCTTGGCGCACTCTGAGAAACAGGAGAAGTTCTTTTTTTTTAAGTTAATGCCACAACCAGACACATTGGGTTGTATTTCTCGTCACATCTCTGTCAGTGTTTCAGAAAATAGATGACAAATTGGGATGAGTGGAGTGTTTATCATTAGAGAGGAATATGACCTGGCTTTTGATGGAACATACAAAAAGAGTAATGATGCAATAATCAAATTATTACTCACTGTGAGACAGATAATGTGTCTACGATTTATCTTTTCACTTAAACCGACAGTTTTAATCATAATGCAGCTGACATATATGCATTCATACGAGCTAGATTTTAATGTCATGCAGAGGTCTTTAGATTTACAGCATGTCTACCCAGATAACGCCATGTTCTGCACATCATGCATATCAGACTGTATTTAAATTTATGTTGTCCGACTCCTTTTTCCCACAAATCTTGATGCCAACTGTTTAATCAAGGTTTTTGTCGAGCTGTAAATGTGAATGTAGTTGTAACAAAAACTTGAAAGCGAAAATACAAGACCGATTCACTTCAGAACCCCCTAAACATTTAACTAACACGTGCAGTATATTACGTAGTCCAGCCCTTCAGTGGGTTTATTGTATCTCTGATCACCCCCTAGTTTACATACAAGGTCTAGCATGAAAGCAAATCGGCTAAATTTGGCTGTATTTTTTATAAACACTCCTTATATGTCTGATTGGACCTAAGGGGAAGTGACAAATCTCGTGCTTTTATTGTGGATTAGCATGCTAATAGGCTTTCGACTTGATTTGACAGACCTCGTTTCCCCCAGGAGAGGGACAGCCTCGAGCCAGGCAGAGGGGTTCTGTTTGAGGGTAAGCAGGGGGAAAGGAGTGGAGGGGGAGGAAGAGGGAAGAGAAAAGGAAAGTGGGGTGGAGTTGGGGGGTGAGGGGGGGGGGGGGGGGGGGGGGGGGGCAGGACATGATGCAGGTTTGGAAGTGTGAAAGATATTGCTAATTAGCATGTGGAAGAAAAAAGGTTCTGACAGGAGAGGTAACCCAGCCATGATAAATATGGTGACTTCGCAGTCCCTCCTCCTTGCTTTTGTCTGTCAGACCTCACAGCTGTGGACTTAAGAACTCTTTTCACCTAAAAGGAAATCAAAAGGTAATCCCAAGTTTGATGTTTGGAGAAACTCTTGAATCGGAAGGGGGGGGGGGGGGTCGTCGGTGTAATAGGGCAAGGGGGTTTAAGCTGTAAACCCTTCACAAAAGGTTCTGACAGAGTGAGTTCCTCCCCAATCTCTGTGAGTGTATTTGGAAAGTTCTGAGCACCTTCTCCATGCATGACTAAACCTGCAGAAGAATGGGGAGATAAAGGACGTTGCTGGATTTAAGCAAAAGTTTAATTTCACTACCAAAACAAATATCTTGTATCAATCAGTGAGCTGAAATTGAATCCTCTCACCTGTTCCCGGTTTGCTGGAATTCTTCTGGATAATTTTAATAGCAACCCGAGTTTGATTGACGCTCCCCGCTCATAGTTTTGTCAACATCAATTGTTGGAACTGGCACTTTTTTTTTTTTTGGAGTCTTAGTCTAAGAGGATGATGAAATTGGCTGAAGATTTGTCTGAATGTACAGGAGAAAGATGTGATTCAGCTCATTTTACTTCTTAGTTAATACATAAAGTTGTTCTTGAGAGTCGGCAAAGGATGGAGACTTTGGTGAAGTGGGGGCTTATTACTGACCAGCTGATCAACCTATTGGGCATCTTGCTTGGTTTTTCATTTGTATTGTGGTGCCATGGTCATTCAACCAATTTATTTTTCCAAATTGTCCAAAAAAAAAAACCCCCACATAAACGTACACAGTCATAGAAAGCAAAGCAAATGAAAAGTATTTGACCGTCTCTTGACCGCTTTTCAGTTCAAGGATAAAGCTGCAGCACATTAGCTGTCTGTGTGAGGAGATAATACCTCTGCTGATGATAGCAGCTGACCTTGAGAAGCTAAGATGACAGTAACCTTGCTATCATCCCTTGAACCCCAGGTTCTTATGCTAGGTGCATGTCTGTCCACTTACACACACCTACACAGTGTACATACTACATTTAGCTTGCTGAAACCCACACAGTACACGACCTTTCCTCCTTTCCCTGACAGCTTCCTGAAACTGGCAACTGCAGTATTACTTTGGAGCACATTTGCTTACCATAAGAATGCAATTTTCACTGATAAGGTCCCGGAACTTGGCGGGAGGTAGGGGGGTGTATCTGTCACTTGGTGTCAAAGCTCCGATCCTGGATGATCCAGGGGGCTCGCCCTGGGGGACAGCTCAGGGCTGAGTAGGCCAAAATAATGTCATCCTGTGGAAAAAAAATGATTAATCTATCCCTGTCTATCCTTTATTCCACAAGGAAGCATGCAGTGGGATAAGTGGCACAATAAAGCATATTTAAATTTCATTTATAGCGCATTAGGCTGTTGTTAAATTGCCTCATCATTCTAATTTAGGGGAATTTAAAGACTGAGACAGATGGGAATAAACATTAATATATATAACCAAAAAATAAATAACTAAAAAAAATAACTAAACTTTTCTGTGTTGGAAATTTTCAACACTTTGACCAGAGTACCAGTTAGCATGAAAGTGTGCAGCCTTGGGATCTACGTACCCTTTGAGAGCTGGTATGCAGTACACATAAAAGTAACCAGGGTGAATATCAGAGCTGAGAGCCTCGCCATAAATACTCAGGTCAAAGCTGTCAGCTAGAACGCTTCTCTTCATGGTCTGTCTTCTCTTTTTAGTTTTAATCCCCTCGTCATGGGATGAATGGGTATGAGAGAGAAACAGATACAGGCAGAGATACTACAGATTGGAAAGAGCACGAAAAGTAGGAGAAAAACGCACTCTGAAGTGTGTGTGAATCCATAATAGCGCTACTTAATGACACAAACTATCTTCCCTTGCTGTCGGAGAGAGGCTAGGCTTCCTCAGAGTCTCAGAGGGCCCTCTGTTACAAAACAGAAGACAGTAGGGCTTTGACAGCTCCAAGTGTCTAGGGCCAGGGAAATAATTGATAGCAGGCTGCCTGCATCCAAGGTCCTTTAGCAGTAATTGCAAGCAGAATCTGACTCTCTGATCTCACCAGTGGTATTGGCTATGCCAGAACAGCCTGGCTTTGACAGATTGCCTTCCTGCAGTAATAACTTAGGCATGTTCCCTGTTTTCTCACACAAGGCCATAGAGCGCCGTCTCCACCACAGAACTAGCCCAGAATCATCAGTGATTATTTTAGATGTGTATTTTGCTTTTAGCTCTTGACAGATTTTTCTGACAGGATGCTCTTCGAGTAATGGTTTTGCCTGCAGTCAGCCGCTCCGTATATTGTTTTCCATCGTAATGTCTTTTTGTAAGCAGAATGAAATTGTTGGTAGAAGCTGGGATTGTGCACGTGTTAACATAGAGTTGCGAGGCGGAAGGCGTCGAGTGAGGCTCGTGAAGAGCAAATGGATACTGCAGAGTTCTTTAGTTTTAAAATTTGCTCGTCAAGTCAAACGTTTACTGCCTTTAGAAGGGCTGTAATGACTGTTACAGATCAGCTGTGGTGCCGAAATCTTTTAGTTAAAAAAAAATGGAGTCGCCAAACACTCTCCGTTGTCATGGCTCTTGAAATTGAATGACAGCCTGAAGGCTTTATGGCCTTTTGAGGGATAGTCCTCTTCCCCCTCTCCCTCTTCTCCTCTCCTTGTCTCCTCGCCCTCCTCCCCTCTCGCTCAGTGGCACTCTTCCATGCTCACTGTCTGCACTGTAAAGCGCTCAGGGATTTATTGTCAGCTGGAGTTTCCTTGATGGGGTGTAATAATACTGTGCCTTTCTCACCCGCTAAGGTGGTAGAATCCCCTCCCTCTGCCGATGAGAGGACCCCTGCGGGCTGCCCTGTGAGCGCCTGTGTTCTGTGGCAGACTTATAAGCCTGGCAGCTCCACCCCATGGCTGTCCAAACAAGGTTTCTCAACAGGCGCCCACATCAAAAAGAGCAGTGTATGGGAGCTGCAGGAAAGTGAAACGGCAGGATGTTGCCTTTTAGTTATTTATTTATTTCCCCTTTCACAAACAGAAGAAAAGAGTTAAAAGCATGCGAGCTCTCCTGGCATTGAAAGGGTTTTTTCTGTATACGTGTGTTTGTGTTTTGGCAGTAAAACAGTGAATTGTTGCTACTGCTAATTACTCTAAGTAGTTTTGTGTTCATAGTTGCCAGAAATAATTCCAGGCAGGACTGATGAGAGTAAACACTAAACTGATTTCTGAATGAAAATCATTAAAGGGATGGAAGTGTAAATAGACACGATCCCCATGACACCCTGCAGTAGGAAATGTGATACTGTGGGTTAGTACTTGACTGCCAATATCTGCCAGTTAATCTAATTTAATCTTTAAATAAAGGCTTAAATCAATGCAAATAAACATTAGTAAATGAGTCTGGGAATAACATGTGGGAAAATATCAAAGACGAGAAGAAAGTTAAAAGTCCCTAAATGCCTCAAAGCATGCTCGCAGCTCAGCAGGCGAGCTGCAAAGGCGAGCTGCAAAGGCGACTGCCGGATAATATAAATAGAAGCCTCTTTCACAAACCGGCAATTAATAAAAGATCCTATGAGTGATCCTTGTCAGGGGTGGATATGAGCAGACAGTTTGTCAGGTCAGGATGGGACAAACTAGTCCCAGCTCGCTGTCCTCTTTGAAAGCTCGGTGGAAAGATAGATGGGCGCGTCAGGCTGCTTTGAAATGTCTAAACATAGACGTTTTAAAGGTGGACGCAATGTGAAAATGTAAATAAAGTTTATTGGAGCTTGGGGTCAGGCTGAGGTTGGATTTATGGTTTTGGCATTCACCCTTAGGCCCATCCGTCATCCCTTTGCCCTCAGTCACAGCTCCTCCCGCTCGCGCCAAGTCCCTCCCCCCGCCCCAGATCACAAGACCCTCAGCTGAACTACAGCCGACCTGCAGGATCCAAGGCCAGCTGGGCTTCAGATGCCATAATAAGAACCATTCAGTGCCTTTAATGATTGTGTGACTTTTGGACAGGCCTACCCTCCTCTCCTCACCCCTTTTTAGTTTTATATACATCACATATTCTTTCCTTATAATTGCTCATAATTTGCTTGTTTTTTTTCCTCAACTTCCTTTCTTGGTTTAATTTTTATTTCTTTCTGCGTGCATATGCGGGGAGGAGGGGTTGTTGTTAGGGGGGGTGGAGTGCTGAAGCATGTGATTTTGAGTGTTATATGGGAGGTCCTGAGGGACATGTTGAGTTTAGGCTGTGTCTCGCTGGAGCAGTGTCACACCAGAGTCTGTGTTCACTTATTTACGGCACAGATGCTTGTCATGCCTGTGTTCCCAAATTATCAAGACATAATAGGACTCTTGTCATCAACTGTGCTCTTACAGTACAAAATATCCGACTTGTGCCGTTTTGTTTTGGGTAAATAACATCTGCCAGAAACTTTTTTAATTCTTACCATTTTCCCACAGTGTATCAAACACGTTACTGTCTGGTTTAAGGTATCAGGAAACAGTTCAGCATTTCTCAAAAGAAACGACTGTATACTTAGTCAAAATATCACAAGAAAACAAACCCTCCAGTACCTTTTTCCAAAAGCTGAGGACGTGCAGTTGTCCCGGCATTAGAATATGAGAGGACACCTGCTTTAAATGACTGAGGGTAGCTGGGAAGTGCTTTGATCTTGCGTGACAGTTTGACTGCCTCGATGGGAGTGGCACTCATAATCCTTTTGCTTAACTCGTGCTTTTTGGCCCAGCCGGGGTCCTGTCCAGGGATAAAGCAGTGGGGCTAGGTCTTAATCAAACAGCGGGGTCGCTGGTTGCATGTAGTGAAGGGTCTTTGAGGGTTAGAGTGCGGAAGGGCACATTTAGGATAGGGATGAATACACACAAATGGAGGATTAGAGTGTTTTGCCTACTTGCAAATAGGAGAGGTTGAGCTGGCAGTCATTCACTTCTCCACAGACCCGAGTTCATGCACCCACTTTGAGGACTGTTCATTATCCACGCTGCCAAGCAAAATGTGCATCTACTCGGTGCTGTTGTACGCCGACTTTCTGATAATTGTGGCAGTCAATCTTAGTTTAATGACTCATGCCCGTCCGCAAAACACATATTACCAACTGTCAGATTGCATGCAAACAGTGCAGTTTCACATATAAGAGCCCTCCTTGCAGATTCAGTCTGGTCTCAATCATAGCCTGGAGGAATCTGGTGCACATCCAGCAAAGAACCAGTGGTAAACAAGTATAAGTGTCATTGGTCAGTTATGTGATTCCTGTTTAACTGTGGGAGCATGCTGAGCCTAGCATGGATGAGTTGTATCGAAGTGGCTGGATGACCTCTACTTTCTTATCAGTGGATCTGCCTCTCATTGTAAAAAGTTACAGTGGGAAGAGATTCTTTACTGTTGGACCTTTTGTGCATCATCTTATGAAGTATTTACAGAAGGCTTGGGGACATCAAGGCCTTTGTAGCTATATTGAGTATACATGAGCAGCATGTCACATTTTTCTATTTAAAAAAATTGGGTAAAGAGTCAAGCAGGGGGATTTTCAGACTCATTTAAATTGTTTAATAATTGGTGGTGGAGGGGTTTTTCCTACCGCAGACAAACCACAATCCCTTTAAAAATGAGACAGATAACTCATTTAGAATTATAAACCATTTTCTCTGTTTGTCACTTCTATTGATTTTCTCCTGCCCCCGTCTCTCATAGTTTATATCCAGCTATAAGATATACTCCTGAGGAGGAGTTATTGCAGCTATAGGCCTTGCCCGCCAGGTCTGCCATTACCAAGAGAAGAAAAGCGGGGGTGGAGTGGTCGGGGCGCAGCAGCACTATTGGATAGTGTTTAAATACCGTCAAAAAAAAGAGCCTGCTCATTTAGCCAGAGCCAGCTTTGAAAAGCAGACTGATGCGATAATCCTGTGAGTAGCAGGTGGCCTCCTTTAATGTTGGTGTAAAACCAAATTGCACTTTTTCATTTTCACTCCTCTCTTTATAATCTCTAAATGAGACAATTGATCACCTGATGGCAAGAAAATGGTTTCACTGCTTCCCATTCAAAGTGGACCTGAGGAGAGGATGATGGCGTACTGTCAGGAAAGCAAAAAAAAGAGCCATATTGTGTTTTCTTTACTTTCTATCTTGTGTCTTTTTATTTTGCCCTCTCAGACTGGCAGTAGTGAGGAAGAGGAGGAGGAGGAAGCAGGCCTTTTTTCTTCTTCCCCCACCACTTCCGAATTACCTGCTGGGTCCGAGCTCTTTTATGCTCTTGTTGTGACAGGTAGATTTATAAGGCTTGAAATTTGTACAAATCAGTTGTCATTCAGCGGCAGCTGTCAATGTGTCAAGCTGTCAGGGCCTGCTGTGAGGGAGATGCCTTAGGGGGCTGAGCGAGGGGGCAACCGCCCAGAAAAGAAAATGAGTTCAAACAGACCTGAGAAGCTCCTCTATTCCACAGGCCTCCCTGCCCCTGTGGAGACGCCATCGATTTCTCTTGATGTTGAGCAACAGCGCACCCAAAAATGACATGGCACACCGCGCTCAACCCAGTCAGGCTGCGACACACCAACGTGCGCTGCACCAATCCCTTCAATCTGCACACGCCTCTCATTCTCTGCTAAATGGCTGGAAATTGTAATCTCTCCGAGGAGGGAGAACACCAGAGTTGTGTTTAGAGCTTGTTGTTGCAATGGCTGTCGTGTTTTCATGTGCCGCTTAAGTAGCAGAAATGGAAATCTCTCCGAGGAGAATGACAAGCGTGTTTAAAGATTGTTGTCGATTGTTGTCTTGTTTGCTTGTTTGCCATGGCCTTGTCTCAGCGTGGGTCTGCCTGCATGTGATTGGCGGGCCTGCTGGGGCAGTGATGGGCATGACAGCCTCTCTCAGTCAGAGGGCCCCAGGTGACACACACCTTCTCCATCCTCTATCCTTCTACACAGCCTTCACAGAGGAATGGCAAAGACAGGTGCTGCAACCAGTGTGAAGTGTGTGGAAACAAAAGACAACAGCTGACAGAGAAGCTGTGCCAAGTGGCAGTGTACACGTCAAGGTGTGGAATGACACAAATATGCTCATATTTCTCTCATGCACATGTCTTTGTGGTATTATCAGTTCTGTTGTCACATTCAGTCTGTGGGAGCACATGGAGGCAAACAGGCGATTATCTACAACACTTTATTAGCACATTGTCTCCCGTTCTTAACTTGAAGTGTTTAACTGTTATCCATCATAACAGAATTATAAAAGTAAATATTTAAACCACCGTTTTCAAATGGATATGTATAAGCACAATTACTTTATTGGGTTTTGTGTATCTTAATCTATGAGAGTTTAGCCTTTTTTTTCCTTACTTGGTTGACTTCTTTGTCATACATTGGCTTTTTGCGTAAACATGTTCTGCTAAACATTGAACCAAGCTGTGTGCCAACTTAATGACAGGGTCACATTTGCATTGCATGAAACAGTACATGATGTTGGTGTTCAAGGTTTTTATCACCTTGTCCTTCCAGTTTATTGACAACAACATTGTAAACGGTTGGAGGAGGGGTGGTACCTCAATGGAACTGCAGTGTTTACATCCAGATCTCTCAGCCAAGTTTGTTTTCACACCCTCCGTTTGCCAAAAACCCCCTCCTCCGAGATGGGGCCGAGGATGGCCTGCCGAATCCGACTCAAAGGTTTAACCAAAGCTCGATGTCTTTAAGCACGGTGAATCTGAGGATGTACACGAGGGAAGTGTTTGAGACCTGGTTAATTTGAAACCTGAGGTCTCAATTTCTTTTCATAGCATGCCATGCCCTGGCACTGCTAACCTGGCTTCAATCCAAACCTCCAACCTAAACTAGTGTGAACACAGGCACAGACGCGGACATACATCAGAGCCGCATGGCTACACTGTAATTAGCCTGATGAGGTTTTGGGGGATCCTTCTAACAGATTTGTCATTCTCCAACGTGGGGGCCCGTGAAAGAAAAGGTTTCATGGGACAATGTTAGGAAGGTGACACTCGCTCAGCAGCCCTGCAACAAGGGGTGAAATATTAATCAAAGTTTTCCATGCAGCTATTAACAGCTGCTGGCATGGCCTCTGTGTGGGTCTGTGTATGTGCGTGTGTTTATTGTGTGGAAATGAGCAGCGAGTTAGTCCACAGAGAGATGAGTGTGACGTGTCTGAGTTTGTCTTGTAAAAATGCAGCTGTCCAGGACATGACAGCTACAGCGTTAGAGGGGCCATTACGGGGTGTACAACATTTCCTGGGAAATGGCTTGAAAAATGACAATGCAGCCTGTGCAATATTAATTGCTACACAGTCACCATAAATAAGTCAAAAAGCTTTAAGAGAGGAATAAAGTAGCGCAAGCGCCGGTTATCCATTGATTATAAAATGGGAGAACAACATTAAATCATACGCATCGGTTATTTTTACTGCATTCTTTTTCAGTAATTAGATTAAAAATACAGTTTTATGTTTGTTCTCTGCCATTACACTTCTTTCCCTTGCTAGGGGCGATTGTTTTACTGTGAAAACCCATGGCTGCGTTGGAATTTAGGTAACATGTTGACATTCGCTCTGAGCCAGTCCCTTTGTCATCTGTGACCTTTGTGACTCTACCTTGTTAAATGTAGGACATTTGTACTTCAAAGGACCAGCTTTGGTTTGCAAATGAAAACCTAAATGTGCACTGGACTCCCATTTAGTTGCAAATTAACAGTTCATTGTTGGGAAGCTGTTGGCACACGTTTGGCAAACCGTTTTCTTGTAATGAATAGCTTACACATGTCATGAGTTCATAAGGCAAGCACAGTGGAAAGAAAGCCATTGAGTTTTTGCAGTTGCAATCAAATGCTTGCCTTTAAATAATGCAGCTTTATTATTTGCTTTCAACGCATTTTTATTTGGGTATATACATATGTCTTCCTTTGAAGAAGTACGTTTTTTTTAATGCCCTTATCATGGTTAGCCTTTGATATTTATTTTTATAACCCAGCCATTTCTCTAACTTGAGGAAAATACTATGACTGTAATATACTGGCATCAAATTATACTGTGCACTAAATGAAGCTAAGACGGGCTACATTTTTTTGTTCACACACCCTGTCTTTAAATTTCTTAATTTCTGCTCATGAAACGCGAGTAAAGAGGTAAACACGGCAGCGACGGTGTACCAGCAGCTTGTTCCACAGTTATTGTTTTCATGTCTTGTTACTCAGCAAGCTTTTGTCTGATTTAGAAATGGGCATATGTTGTTTAATAGGAAATTAATTCTCACCCCCACTGCCGAGCCCCCTCCCAGTAAATCAGGCATGTAAACCAAAAAACCTGAACACAGTGACTAATTAGAATCAAAAGGGCTGGAATCCATAATGGGCCTCCTTCACTCAAAACACTACTCTATAATTGGCCATAAATAAACCCTTGCTGTTTTTGTGTGAGCTGTAAACAGCTGAATGCTTCAATTAAGCAGAAATACACCCGCGCCATGTTAAATGCAGGGTGCTTGGGAGCTGCTGACATATGGATATGATCTGCCACCCCCCCCCACCAGTTCCAACTCAGGCCTTTTTTTTTGTAGAGTGCGTGAGAAGCACAGATAATTTTTTTTTCTTCTTCTTTTGCTGGTGTAATATTATAGCGACTCATAAATAGATGGTTACCCCTTTCGGTACTAAAAGTTTTCATTAAAGACGTCTGAGTTTTGTTATTGACACCGTGGGTTGCCTTTGCAGGGAAACACAGTAAAATTTATCTGTGCACTTTTCCTCACCTAATAAATCATCCAAACAGGGCAGACCATATGGCAGATAAGACCTTGGAAATGTGGCTTCGGCACGTGAAGAGTCAAGTTGCTTGAAATCAGGAACGATCACAGACCGCTCTCTTCCTCTCTCGCAGAATATCTCCTACTTATTTTACACGCCATTTTCTTGTTCACCTTATCACCTCTTTGTCACTTGTTTTTTTTTTTTTCCCCCACTTTCCCTCAAGAAGAGAGAAGCAATTCCTGTGTGTAAAAGACTGGGAGTAGATAACTCTCTCATTCGTCCTCCTCTTTTCGTTTTTTTGTTTTTTGTCTCTCTCAGTCTCACTTCTGCCTCGCCTCCTCCTCTTTCACTTCTCCTCTTCCTCCTTCTCTCTCACCCCGCTCTGCCGAGAGGGTCTTGGGAGGTGCACAGACTGATGGGAGAGGATGATATATGTAGCGTCTGTGTCCCGGCTCTCCTCTGGCCCTTTGTCATTAATCATAGCCATTAGCTTTTCTCACTGCAGCCTTGTCTGTGCACCACTATGAAAAAGCAGCCTTTTCCCTCGTATCCCACACCAAGAGAGCCTGCTAATGCTTCTGCCTCACTGTCACATGGTTGCATTTTCAGCACACAACAAATAACTATTGCAATGTAGAAGACAGATATTATACCGAAAACCTGCAATTTTTCACCAGCTTGGACAGGGGAATACGGGAGGAATGATTGAGTGGCTGTGCGGTGGAATTGATCATCAATATTGATTTTTGCCAATAACACTTTCCTGTCTGCTCTCTGTGCCTTTGCAGTGGAGGTTAAAATATGCATCGACTAAACGATAAAAAAATAAAATAACACCAACGTACTTCTGAAAACGTCTGCTTTGGACTGGTTTGAACTGGATCGCAGTAGACTCGGCTATGGGAAAGGCTGTAAAGGCTTGCTTTGGATAGCCAACGTGTGAACTAATGAGAATAAACAGCTGGCCACAGTGGTGACCATCTAGTGTAATAGAGATGTATGGCCACTGGCTCCCGCTTGCCTACTCCTCCAATCCCCAAACTGTGCCTGACAGATATACTAAAGCCTCATCAGTCTAATCCCAGTCACAGCAAACAAACATGCACACACCAACCGCACAATGCTTGTGTGTCATACAGGAGCATACGCACACAGGCTTAAAAATCAAGGCGAAACAATAAAGACCCGGTGCAGTTACGGTCCACGTCTCTTTCGCTCTCTCTCTTTTACTCCCTGTCTCTCTCACGCGCAGGCACGGAGCCAGCACTTTCCACATTAGAGACTCAACCCTCTTTTTCTCATTTCCCTAACTGTATCATCCATACTGTACCTAATGAAATGATTGCAAGTAGTTATTGCTGACTTATTATCTAGACATACAGCTTTATCAAAGTGCTGCATTGATTTAGTGGACTGTGTCGCCAAGAAAACTCCAGGGATATTTCATTTGCCCGGCTACGCCATAATAATGGGACCCATCCCAGTATGCATTATGCATAGATAGACCATAGATAATTCAAACAGGAGGAACACATGCATTACACTGGCACTGTAACCTCCCAATCTCATAGTGTCTATTATATTAGGCTGTGATGCTGTTGCACCAGGATCCCATTGCAGTGAAATGATAAGAACCAACACTGCAGCCAGCAACACGTACAAATTTGTGTCATAGTTTTCAGCTTTGATAAATCCCAAACACCTTATTCAGCAGGTATTTGTGCTTTCTCTCATTTGACGGTGTTATGTCCTCACAAAGAGAGCGCTAGCTCCAGGTGGCTCTGTGCCTCCCCCCAGGGTTTGTGGAGTGAGATAAGCGTTTGTCTTTCCACTTCTAAAGTGGCTCCTACTAAGCCCCATACCTGGAAGATGACTGATTTTGACAATACAATTTACATCTCTGTATAAAACAATCTCACACTGTGCCTGCCGATTTACACCGGATTAAACTGTTTGTCTCCGTCACAGGGTAACCACACAATCTATCAGGGCCTCTGTGCCTTTTCCAATACCACATTCCCTTTTTCGTCCCTCGAGAGCAGAAAATTGATCGAGAACGCAGAGCGGTGGGCCTCCTCCCCTTTAAAAAGAAAAAATGCTACAACGGCTTCGGAGGACCTGCAATTATTGAAACATGCAGATGTCAGTAATTTCAATAAAACTGATATGGTAGTAATGAAAACATCTGACTGAGAGGGCGAGAGTTACAGGATTTATGGCTGCATTAGAGGAAAAAGGCTGAGGTGACAGTTTTGCGGCATTGCTCGGCACTCCCCTGTTTCACACACATTAAAGGCGCAGATCAATTAGCGCCTGACGCCGTTAGCTTTGCCACAGACGGTCCTTTTATGGTGACATGAAAAATGCATAGGTTCCGAGGAGAGATTTTGGAGCCATTAGCTGCCCTCATCCTCGCATGTTTGCATGGAAGTGTGCATTTCCAATGATGTGTAACTGCACAGTAGCCAAAGCAAAAATCCATTTTTACAGTCGGAGAAGAACCTTGACCTTATTTTTGTATCTTTTAGACGTATCAGTTTAAATGGTTGTATGAGTTTCTTGCTTGGATATGCCTCCTTAGGACACAAGCCTAAAAACAGCTGCAAATAAATCTATAACTGGTCTGCCATTGGTTTAGTATTAGTATTACTGTTATTATATACAGAAACCAGTTCTAACTCCAAGCATATTGCAAACATGTTGTTAACCCACTCAGATCAAATAGGTTCGTCCATCTATTATTGTACTCCTATGATCTCATGATGTCTGAGTGCTGCCTCTCTGCTCCCTTTAGGTGAGTCATTGCAAGTCCTGTCACCATCTCTGCTCCATACGCCATATGTCTAATTCTAATTAAATGAACATTAAGGACCTCCCTCCATCCCACCGTACCTTCTCTTTCTCACCCTCCCTGATGTGATCAGAGCTGGGAGAGCTCAAATGTTAAAGTAATGAATGTGTTAGCACTGTCACAGGACCAGGAGGAGGAGGAGTCTGAAGTGAGAGGAGTCTGAGGAGTGACTGTGCAGTGCGGCTAGGTTTTTCTTCTTAGCGACCACCGTGGAAGCAACGGGGCTTGGTCACATTTGATTTGCATAACCTGCTAAAAAGCTATCAGAGGGCCTGCAATTGATTGAATTTCACCTCAGAGAAGTGCTAATTAATAACACTGTGGATCTGACAGCCCTTTATTATGTGCGTGGGGCAGAAGATGATGTCTGTATTAGCAGGGTCTGGAAGGTGTGGAGGAGAATATAGAATGATGAATTAATGGAACTATGCCCTGGCTCCATCATCATATCATTAGAAGCCTATTGATGGTTTCACACTACAGGTAGACATCTATAAAACTGAAATGGCACAGTAATATTTGGGCTATATAGTCGGCACTATAATGTGGATTTGAACTGGGATCTTTGGAATTGTAGGGTAATAAGAGGCTTGTCTCAATATACGTATCAGTGTTCTGCCAAATTTATGCTTTAGCCGTATCATCCGGTACCACTTACCAGTTATTTTCACCTGTTCATAAAATGTGCTTGACACAGAGCACATCTTTGGAAAATACGGGTTACTTTTGAGTTTTAGATAGCTTAGTTTGACTCCACATCGAGGATGACAGAAGTTTTACTTTCTGCACAAATGTTACAGCAAGCGGCAAAGTATCGATAAGGAAATTCGGAAGGGAATTTTCCAAGCAAATATGAAGCTGTTTAGCTCTGTGTTTTAATGGAGCAAAGCATATTGGCAATAACATTTGGCACATGCAATACAAACCCATCGTCCTATTCTGAGAGAAAAACCTGCAATGTCCTTGATCATGTTGTTTGTATGTGCCACAAATCAATATCTGTCTTCATGCAGCTGAGTAGAATAATAGGCTGTCTATTCCCACATTGGCAGACGAGTATCCAATCTTTAAAAGATTTGTTTTTCCAGCCCTCTCTCTGGTTTCTGCTTCGTTTCAACGGGTGAAGTCTTCATGGAAAAGCTCCGATTGAAATCTTCCATGGGCTCTGCTAACTTTGGCCAAAATGATTCCCTTAGCCGGGAAGATAACGCTGGTAAATCGCTCTTAGACGCCATCATAAACTGCCAGAGCGGTATGCTGTGCTGTTGCCAGCAGTAATCACCCTGGTAGAAACAATTTAACTATGTGTAAATGACCACTGCTGCTTGGTGAATATCATATTTCCAGAATAACTTATTAGATTAAGAGGCTGCACCGTGAGGAGATTGGAAATGACAGATAAAGAAATCAAGCCCAGATTGTGTGGTATATCTGACTAGGAGCTGCTTCATAACATCACTAATAAGATGAATTCCTTTTGTTTATAACCGTGAACTCCACCGCAATAAAAAAAACAGGTCTTTATTATCAAACCTAAGAGTGTTTTTCTGTTATGAATTGCAGCACCATGGTGAAACAGATACAATAATGCAAACATCTCCCTTTTTATGTCTTTTATTAAGGCACTATATAAGCACACATATATTAGATACAGGAGGACTGTGCGAAAGAAAGATTAGAGTATTCTTCAGATAAAGAATCCCATTATGTTGTTTTACTACTTATTCAAGGTCATACTGTATGCTAGTAGCGTAATGATGCTTTCATGGTGTTCAATGCTTATTGCTCTAAATTAGCTCTCCTAAATCATAGCGGCCTTTTGGATAGGACGCCTGAGAGTCCTGCGTGCATTAATGTTGTATACACCCCACTATTCGACTTGAAGCCGAAACGCTCTTCATCATTCCATGAAACAGGGAAATGCCCGTGGGTAATGAGACTGACTGCAATTGAGAGTAACTTATGGAGCTAATATTCTATATCTGCACATAACCAGGGTTCTACAGGACGTCTTAAACATACACTGGGGTGCGTTTCCCTAACATCATTCTGCCATGCATATTATTTCCCTGTCTGTCTTCGTGCTGCTAGGCAACTTGATGAACAGCATTTGATATATCAGAGCAGATTCTCAGCAGATTTCCCTTGTTTAGGGCAATGAAATCCATTTTCTGCGTTTTGTCCGTGTTCAGTGCAAATTAATGGAGCTCTCAGATCGGGATCAGCTTGATAAGCTATCGGGTGAAATGAGAAGTTGAGACTGCAGTGCAAAGGAAAAGGTTTAGGTATCATACTGGATTTAAATCCTTGCTCAGGACCTCCCAAACAGCCATTTGTCCAAATGAGCATTAGTCATTATTCCTTAAGCCTGCATTGGAGCTCATAGATCTCACAACAAATAGGTGGCCTGTGACAGAAATGAGGTGTAAGCATTCAATAACCCACCCCGGTGTTCTACTCTCCACTCCCACCCTCTTTGCTCTCTACTTTTTTTCTCTCAGTGTAACACAAAGACATGCATAATGTGGACTGAAATCTGATAAGCGTTCCTTCATGGTAGCCCTCCCCTGCTCTATACATCACATCGGTTAGAGTGTGTATATTCCTGCGTGTGTGTGAAAGAGCGGGAGTGAGCAGATCAGAGAAAGGGGAGCTGTAGTTGGGATTGAACTGGGCTGTCTGAAGTTGATTAATCGGCCTGCGAGGGTGAGAGACTCCCGGGCCAGGCAGCAGGGTCCATCCCCGTGGCATGTGATGCTGATTGGCTTTGTCCTGTGCGTCTGCGCTGGAGGAGCGGACATTAAGATTAAGTGATGCTGTCGTGTCGGGGAGCACTGCACTGCATCATTCTGGGAAGAGACAGCTGTGCTGCTTAATCCTTCATCACCAGGGGAGAGCTGCCAGGGCCCAGATATACAGCCAAAGATAACCCTCTATAACTTCTGCTAAAGATCAGGAAACTTTGAATTCGCATCCATCTGCTTGGCTCTGTTCAGATCACCCCACTCCCCCCTCCCTCTGACTGAGTGCTAGAAATGAGCAGTCACTAAGAACGCTAAATAAAAGGGAGGAGAAGGCGGAGGAGGAGAAAGTGAAGGATGGCTGAAGGGAGTCATCTAAGACCAGTAGTGTGGATGATCTGTGTATGGATAACCTCTGGCACCAAGGACTGCCGTTTTGTCTTTGCGAATGATCGATTCAAAATGCAGATGAATTGCAGAAATGGTTTTTAATCATTCATTGGAAAATTATGGTTAAATTTCTCCAACATGGCTTCAATTTCAGTAATATCTATCGTTATGTGCCTCGATCCAAGTGCAGATTTCTACAAATTGCGCAATTACACTATCCCATCATTTACAACTGTTAGCATCCCAATATGGTGAGCACTCATATTAACTTTTCAATCGCACAGGTAATAAGTTGCCAGGTTTTGTGAAGACGGCATAGTACACCCAATCTCCGAAACATTACAGGACAGTAAAGCAAAAGGCACGCCTGTAAGTTACACATTTGTGACTTACGTAGTGTGTTGGTGGTCTTAAATTCAATCCTGCTGGCTTTGCGTTTGCTTGGTGCTACTAAATATTTGTGTTTAAAATAGAGCAGAATATTGCCATTGTTATTAACAATATTGCAAAGGAAGCTGTCCAAATTAAATACTCAGTGAAAGTTTGGCCATCCATATGTAATTTCTCAAACCCACGCGAGGTACTTCTGTTGAAATAGATTGTATTTACTCTAGGTTTGCCGGAGAGAAAAGCAAGCTGGTGTGTTGTGAGAGCAGATAAATCCTGGGCGGAGGCCGAGCGGCTGACTGATTCCTCCTGTATGCAGCGATGGGTGGCGTCAGCAGGTTTCACACTGCTGGCCTTTGCATGTTTGCAGCTGGTTTGATGCAGCTGTCAGACTGTGATTGATGAGTATCATCATTTAAAGTGTAAAAGAAAACGTCTCTGTGAAGGGAGACATGATGAACTGCCGCCTGCTGGTGCTCTCAGAGACACGCTCAGCGCTTCCTCCTCCCTCTCACTCTCCTCGTTTCTACATCACTGCTTCCCTGTCCGTCCCTCCTATATCTTCTCTCCTTTTATCCTTCCTTTTCGAAGCCTTTTCTTAGTCTTTAAGCACCTCCTCCTTCCATGTTACTCCCCACTTTTGTCCTCTTCTACTTTCTTTTGCCTCTGTCATTTCCCACTCCTGTCCTCCCATTTCTGTTAAGGTTTATTTATCGCTCCCTTTTTATTTATTTTTTTCTTGCATTTTTCTTCTGTCTGTCTTTCACTCTCTTCCAATCCTTTGTCTTTCCTGACCCCTATTTGTTTACTGCCGTGACAAGGAGGTCCTCAGAAGCAGTTCATTCGGCTTATAATACTTATCATACGAAATGTCTAAATTCATACGGACCCCGGAAGGCAATATATTTAGTCCCTGCCTGCTGCATACCTCAACAGCAACCGCGACAGTGACATATTAGTTATGCTGTCTTTTGCAATGTGATATCTTTAAATTTGCCACCTTGTTAAGTTTTGATTAATGTGATTCCATTTCAGCAAAGTAATTGGCTTGGCCCTGTTGTGAGCGATACACAAGCGTTGCGCTGGAACAAACGCTCCAACATAGTAATGAGGCAATGAGTTTGTTCTATGGATGTTGGCAAGTGACAGTTATTAATGATTGTTATGATAAACAGACGAGTGTAGATTGGAGGTGGGGGGTGGGTATGGATGGGGTGGGGGTGGGGGGTTAGGATGAGTCGAGCCAGACTGACAGTTTAAAAATAACGCACACTGGAAAGTACTAACGAAGTAATACAGTGTTAGGAAAACAATCATGCAGGTTGTCAGAGGAAGAGGTGTAATTACAGAGCTACACTGGCCTGCCTGGGAGGAGCTGGCTTCTAATAGAGCCAGAGGAATATGCACTGACAGAGGATAGCAGAGTGATATACAACTTTAATTGGATCATCTTTTTTTTTTTTACCACCCCCCCTCCTTTTCTTTTCTCAGAATACAAAGGAGGTCTGTGCTCACAGCTGTGTTATGATAGGTTTGGTCTCCTGTAAAGAGTAGTGACCCTGTGTAAATGACTGTGTAGCAGTGCAGGGTACTTCTGTGTTTGTGTGATCTGAACAGGGAGCGCGTTACTGTTGCTATCCTTGTCTCTGCTCAGTATCAAAGCTGGGAAATGTGTACAAGGTATGTTTAAATGGTGTGAAGTGATATACACACGGAGCCGTTTTTATTTCAGTTGTAAATATGGAGCAGAAACATTAAACAGAAAACGGACAGGCTGTTTATTATTTTCATTTTCTTTAAGAATTTATTCATTATTTTTTTTAAAAAAAGTGCTACTTTTAAACCCACTAGCTGCAGAAACCACATTTCTGCCTGCTTGTATTTGCTTTCTTTTCCCTGCACCTCTTTTTTTTTTTTTTGTGTTAGGGCGATATTACATTTGTCCAACTTCCGGTATCGTGCATGAACTTTTGGTGACATTTAACCTCTACCAGTACAGGGCTGTCATGCAATGCTTGCTTTTGGAATGTGACGATCGGATGACTTTGCCGACCTTTGCGTGAACCTCGTCTGGTGTTGATTTAGTGAGGCACAGAGATCAAAGTGATCCTCCTTAGCGATTGTCTGTAGGGCTGTTGGTGTTATAGGCCCCGAGTGTGAACAAAACCGATCCTGGACCATGCTGGTAAACTCGCAGCATGCTAACTGTGCACAGGTCACAAGAGCAATCAAAACTTTTTTCTCTTTTTTTTTCATTTTTTTTTTTTTTTGGTATCCCGACATAAATTCAGTTATTAAATGTTTCCACAAAAAATGTTTCTTTTCAAGCAGAACCCATTATTTCAAAAGTCATGTTACACGACTTTCCCTGTAGGTTAAACTCAATTATCTTGATGACACCAGCAAAGCAAGCTGGCTAAAGACAACATTCATCTGTACTTGTTGGTGCTACTGTTTCCCTTTTCAGGCTGACCTATGGAAACAGCTAGGAATGGGCCCATCAAATTATTAATTCCATGTCAGTGTAACCCTAAATATAGGCTGGCTATCTCAGACTTGCACTGCTATCTGCACTATGGTGAAATAGTTAAGTATGCTGAATGAAGTTTTTATGCCGTTGTCTAAAATAGGAGGAGATAAAAACCCACACTAAACAAGTCAATATTTCATTTTCCCCTTTTATTCACATCTGTGTCTGCCTGTGGAAATTGATCGTGGTTACATGGTCAGGGAGGCAGCAGTGATTCAGTTCAATTTTCAAATAAACTGAAAAGAATTGTCATTCTGTAATGGTTTTCGTTGGCAGTAAGTGCCCTGGTTGGAATTTCAGGGCCCCACACTATCCATTAGCTGAGTTTTCCAACAGCTTGTCATTGTTGACAGGTGGATTATAATTTTTCTATAGCAGAACAATTGAAATGACAGCGGTTTAACAAACTTGGATGGGACAAAGGAGACACAGGGCTCCAACAGGAAATCTGCTGCCAAGTCCGTGTGCACTTTGTGTTAGGAAGTGAGAAACCCTGCTTTCTATCTTACTCAGGAATAAGAGTTTTCCAGATTGTCCAAATATGCACACAATAAGGCTGCTTTTGATGAATGAGTGGTTAAAGCCGCTTCTGCATGAAGTCAAAAGCTCTAATGATACTGGAACCCTGCAAACCTTTAACCTATCAAGTATGATGCGTTTTTAAAAAAAGGAAACCGACACGCACTAAATGCACTCAAAAGTTATCGCTCTGGAATTTAAACCCAGATTTTTTCACATTACAACCAGCTTTAGCTGCAAATCAGCGTTGTGCTGGCTGAGATCCCGTTTCATGGCACATGCTTCCTGGTGCTGTCATACAGACTCTCTTCACGGTTCCATTCTTTTTCTTTTTGAAGGCTGGCCATATGGAGCCCATCTCTTTGTTTTCTGTGGTGCTATCACATCGCAAGGCCTCTGGTACAGGCAGGGTTTGCGTGTGGAGCTGCATGGTGACTGTCAGCCCCGGTAGTCCTCTGTTGGTTGACATGTGAAGCCGTGCGGCATACTGTAAGCCTGATGTTGGAACTCACTTACAATTTAGCTAAGGATCTGACACGGGCCCTTCTGTCTCGACAAGTATCAGGAGAAGACAGCTGTGTTATTGCACAGAACATCATATGGTTATCACTTGTTTAAGTGGGCATTATTGACGTCGATGTACACCTAAAATTACAAAAATGTGTGACCTGCAGCGAAGTCTTTTGGCGGTGAGTCTGCAAAATACAGATCAGGAACAGGAAATGGGGGGAAAAGGTGATAAACAGGCAGTATGGAGCATGGTATTGCCTGTCCTAGCCTGCAAACTGTCTCACTGGGAATGCAGAAATTTTGCTCTCGACGTGGCTCTGCTTCTCTTCAGTGTCACCTTTCTGCTCCAACATTAACTGCAGCTCCTCAACGCCCACGTGATCCATAATGAGTTTAGTCATGACGATTATAACTGTACCATTACACTATCACTGATTATTAGACAAGAACTAAAGCTGAAGACCTTTGTCAGCTACTATTTTTATAGCACTACTAGTATGACTTGTTGATGAGCATCAGTTTCACTCATCACGAACCTAACTGTATGTTAGTTATGCAAAGTGTAACTGTTACCTGTGTACTGTGTTTTTGCTGTAACGTCACTGAACAGTGTAGCTTTCAGTTACGGACAAAAAATTACATCTTATTTGGTGCTAAAGAAAGCTTCTCTTTTTGCTTTTGGCAAACTAAATCTAAGAACACATGCACAATCGGGTTATTGCATGCTATGTAAACCTCAAAACCAAGAGTAAGTCGTTGTGTGGTAAGTTTGGGGCATGCGTATGCCATCTAACTGACAGCGACAGCTATCACCCAGACTGCTCTAACCTGTGATCCCTAAGCTTGTCACATGACAGAGACGGACCTACGCAGCCTTAGTTTTTTGGTATTTCTTGTGCCAGTTTAAATCATCTGTGTCGTTTTAGTCATTAAAAGCATTGTATTTATTTGAATGTACCCAACTGACTTCACTTATTTGCATAAATATAAAAAATACAGAGATACTCAAGTTTACTTGTGTTTTGTTATTTGTTGTCACCATGTCAGCGGTAAGCGTAATTGGATAATAATTAGGACTCCTAAAAACTATTTGCAACCTGGTGTCCTACCCATGAGTACGTGCTGTACCATCTATACAAGTAAGTGTAATATGAGTAAAGGCTGCTTACAGGATGTGCTGATGTGTTCTGTCTTAGAGGAGACTGTGGTGAGAACATATTGATGTTGATTGATTTCTCCGTGGCAGCGGGTCAGCTTAGGCCGGCCAGTCCTCGTTTTTTAAATGCTACTCTGTTGTCATATAATCCTTGCTTGGCCTATAGGCTGCACTAGTAAAATACAGATGGACACAGTGCTTGACAGAAAGATCGAATAATATTTTTTCATGTTATTATGGTAAAATTATAAAGTTATCCTTATTTTAATACATTTTACTTTTTTATTTTTCATGTCTGCATGCTTGGCTGGATCCTCTACCTTCGAAACAGGTAAGCTTTGAAGTATTTATTTCAATTAAATCACTTTACACAGTCACCATATTTTCTGTACTTGGAGAAATAGAAATGAGTCCATAACTCAAAGATCTGTGTTCCCTGTTTACCACGCTCAGTGTCATGTGTGTATTAATCATGCTTACACGAGTGTCTTAATTACCCGCAGCATATCTGCTCCCTGTAGAACCCAGGAGATGACCTTTTTTCTCTGTTCTTTTACACCATTAATCATCCATAATCAACACTGTCAGAGTCAAGGAGAGGGCCACTCAGAGCTGCCCAACACTGCCCACAGACCTCTGTCACATACGCGCTCAGATCTTTATTAATGGACCACACTTGGAGTAGACACAAACATATTTACACACACAGAAACAATAGCCCTACATGGCCATTTAAGTGGGTGTGTCTAATTTGCCTGTGTGAAATGTGTCATGATGATATACTCAGTGATGTACTTTTCCTCATGAAGGTCACTTTTCCGTTAATGTTCAGGAGTCAATTGTCTGTCATTTTTTGATGTTCTCTGATATCCTGCATGAAACTGTAGGAGCACGCCCAGAGGCCTACCAAATTGTATTTCACTTATGAATGCAGTGCCCTGACATCCATGGCAGATGCTGATTCATAGCCATCACATAGCTGAGATGTCTAAGTGCCCAGGACACACAAGGAAGTGAAAAACTACGGTGTGCAGGGCTTTTAACGTTTCAGATCTTGTTTAGCCCTGCCAATGGAAGATTGACAAGTGGAGTTTCTGCTGTAGCAGGTAACTGACATGCCTGGCTTCCCCCCCCCTGCTGACTGAAAGCTTAATATATCATTTGTCAGTCAAGGATGGGCTTTCATTCAATCATGGCTTGGCATCCACTCTAATGCCAGCTGCGGCTTCGATTTCATGCAAAAGCGAGGTTGAACACACACTTAGCAGGCATGTACTGACTGCAGTGATTTCGAAAACAGTGGTGTTTTAATAGAATTCGCTCAAGTTTAATAACATTTTCTGTCAATTAACGTTCCAATTTTTGACTCTCTGACAGTGTAACCGGCGATCTCGATCTAGCAGTGATCTTGCTCACATAAGACGACTTGAGGTATTTCTGTAAGACTGGGTCATCTTGCATCACTTACACGCAAAAGGACAAAACACCACTTCAAAGTTCTATAATAGTTTTATGACTGCCCACAAATTGCTGTCATAAATTTTTCATTCTTTTTAATTTACCGTCATAAATCAAGGCTGCTGTGGGCTCTCTGCTGTAAATGGGATTGCTCCATAGTTTTGGCATGCGGCAATCTGGCTTTGAATCTCTGAGAAACAGACAGCACACGGAAGGTAGTGCATTAATTTAGGCCCATAAATTATGCACTTACTTTTATAATGTCAAACCATAAATAATGTTGATGCATTGGGAACTGCAACACATCACCCATAGAAATTATGCATTTGAGATGAATGGGGATGCTGTGATGGATAATGGATCTCAACCAGTGTGATCTATTTAAGTTTGTTCCCAGAGGAAATGATGGTGCAGAATTAGGGATACAAGTTCTGCAAGAGCCGTTCGATATTCATAAGCAGCCTTGCCCAACATGTTACCGCTGTGCATCTTTCACTTCCCTATTCCTCCTTCTCCTACTTCAGTTTTGTTCTCCTTTACGTTAAAGGGCGTCTCGTATGCAGAATAAATAATCCAACGCAACAAAAACATTTGTACTCATTTTCAAAGGCTACAACAAACTACAGCTGTGTTGCTGTCTCCTCTCATGGTCCCCTGATGAACATGTGCAGTTCTGCTGTAGCTTGGCCTCCGTGCCAAAAGAAATGTTGCCTCTGGTTTTTCCAACCTACTCCCCAGAGTACCAAATGGATGATTAAGTAAGGGACTTTACCAAGGCTTGTGCAAATACTTAGTACACTGAACTCCTGAATATTGTGTATTATCTGCCATTAGGTGGTGATAATACTAGCCACTCTCCCTGTAATGGCTCAGGAGAAGAATAATTGAATGTGCTTATGGGCTCTGGTTCAGTGGAGTCATGTGTGAATGGGAATGCGTCAACACTCATCTGGTGTTAATATTATACCTCTGTATTCCTGTTCAAAGTGAGCTTCACAGGAGCGTTAGCCATATCACCGTGACCACATCCAGTCCAGTTCTCTGACTTTATGATCCTAATTATCTGCAGAGAAGCTTGTTTGGACAGCTCATTCATTTTTACTTGACTGTATTGACAGTCCTTTCTTAAGCAGTCAAGGTAAATGCCATGATCAATACCGTGGTATTGGCTTGCATTATTACAATAATCCTTATATATGAAAATGGCAAGAGTAACTAAAGGGGAGCATGGAAAATGTTTTATTGCCGCTTGAATAGGGTGGTGTGGTTTTGGCAATATATTTTTCCGCCTGATATTTTTATACTAAACTTTCTTGTCTGAAAGATCGACACTTGCGAATAGGTGTTTACATAAAGACACATAAAATACGCTGTGCTCTAAAACTTTACAACTTGCCGAAATTGCCGAAACCAAGCAAGCATGCAGTTTTATTTGAGTGAATTGCTATTAAAATGCGATTTCCCTGTTTGGTTATGTGACAAGTAGCGAGCTTGTATAATGCAGACGAAATAGGGTTAGGTTTCTGGTCAGATTAGAGCATTGCCACAAATTGAACGCACTGCAATAAATGTTCTGTCACTGAATTTGATACCAGGCAGTGGCATGTGCAGCAGACAAAGCCCCTGGTTTTGTCTGGTGGATATAAATCATCTTGATGTTCACATGGTGGTCTTGTGTACACTTTAAATAGAGGGAGATGCCACATCAGCTGTGCAGTGATGAGTTATGGACCATATCAAAGAAATTAGAGAGTGCACCATGGGCAAAATGCTGCAGTAAGAACAATAAGAACATCAGAAGTTCACAGTGAATTGCCCATTTATTCCCGCCTTACTGATGTTTGATCCTTCAACAGTGACCTTATTGTTGGAGATCTTAGAACTCCGACAGCACAGAGGCAAGACTGTTTTTCCTTTTCAGACAACACCCCGTTTTCAGCAAGTATTTCCAGTTGACCCCATTTTCCTCCCCGGGATAATAAGCTCTGACACTGACAGTAAATATCTCTCTGGGTTTCATTACCCTCCGTTTGGCATCGTAAATCCTTTCAAAGGAGAAAAATTCCCCAACTAGCCATGCAGGTAGATTTGTGGATGTGTATATGTGGCTGGACATGTTCTGGATGCTGCTTTGCCTTTGTTGACTGTTTTTCTATTATTAAGTTTTTTACTTATGGGGGGGATCACAAATGTTCGAGCTAAATCGGGAATTTTACAAGAATTCTACATTTCTCTCCATGCTAATATCTACTACTTCTTCCATCACTGATTTTATACTACAGGGTTGGAACACTGTAACTTATCAAAACTCGTGTGTAGACTTTGTTCAGAACATGCTAGCCTGGGTCAGCACTGTGTTTGAGCCAACGTAGGACTTTCTGCAGCCCATAAGCAAACAGGTCAGATCCCCATCTCCTTGTCTCCTTGACATTTTGTCTTGCTAGTATGAATGCGTGCTAATGGTTAACTGCAGTTCAGTTCTCTGACTCAGGCTTCACCTTTTAAACTCGTCGTTAAAGGTTAAGGCTGGGCCGATAACAGTAGGTCATAAAGCGACTTGCAGTTTGCCATTAATTAACACTAGTTCTGCACTAACTGCAAATCGGTGGAAAGAAGAGCTCCAGGCATTTGGGCTGTTGGTCGCTTTTACGTAATAAGTAGAGGTGATGTTAATAAAGTGTTGTAGGAAGTAGATCGCTCTCACTAAAATATGCTTGTATGTATAAAGGTGGTGATGGTAGGCTAATTCACAACCTGTAGCATTAGCAACAGCATTTTTTGCTATATTATTAACTCAATATGTTTAGCAAAGAAGACAAAAGCATAAAAACATGTGTAGGTTTGCAGTTCCAATCCCTGTCATGCCACCAGTGATGTGTATAATAACGAATAGTGGTGAATTCAGAGTACCGCCTGCCCCTAATACAGTCCCACATATGCACACACACACATGAATAAGTAATAAACTCTCTGTCTTTGAATTAGTGCAGCCTTCTTGAGCCAGAAGCTCCTGCTGTGAATAGATTGTTCAGTTCTCAAGATACAGAGTGTTGGACAAGTACCTTAGAAAGGTATATCACAGACTTTACGGCTACTATGGAAGGCACTTTGTTGTAGTGGGCTCTAAGAGTACAGTATATCCATGTCTCCAGCCCTTTGCTGCCCTTGCCACAAAGTCAACAGACTGCAGGGCTGTAGTCAGCGTCCCTGCCCCCTTGATTTAAGACTACACTTACCAGAACGCAGTGAGGCTGTTGGTCCTCTCTTTCTCTGAGAGCTGTCACTCTTGGGTGTAATTTGACCTGCTGAAGGAAAAAAAAAGAAAAAAGCCCAACTCAAACCGTGAATAATGAGTGGTTGTTAGCTTTTGAGACAGAACAAGCAAAGCGAAACACAAAACACTCCAGTGAAAGAACTGTAATTACCCACAAGCCTATGAGTGCACTCTTAGAGGGATTGTTATTGTGTGTGAATGACCTTTCATGTCTTTGGCATGCTGCTCTGCGGCTCTGAGTTAGACTGCTAAAGTTCCACACAATCTGGTAGCATGTAGAAATGGGAAATATGTAATTTATGGATGATTTCAGGAGATGGCTTTCAAAAATAGCTTTTTAGGGGGGGAAAAAAAGCTTTTTCAAACAATATGTTTTCAGTAGCCTGAATTCTTGAAGATGGAACTGGCTTTTTATTTTTCTTCTATCAAAGCATACACTGTAATTGTGTCTTCAAAGGCATGTTTTTATCATATCATTTCCAGTCACTCTCTGGGTCTGCACTTTAAATGAAGGATGTGGCATGAGTTGGCTTTAAACACTTTTAACTGCTGATCTAAGTTTAACATTAACCTTATTTTATGAAATGCACCCTCGGAGACCACCAAAAGGAAGATGGATTACTGAGAGATATGCGTGTCACCAACGCCCAACCTTCTCTTAGCCTGTCCACTTCTTCAAAAAGTCCTTCTCAGGGAACAACAAATGGACAGATTACCCAGTGACTATGGGATGACAGATAACGCAGAGCAAGCAGAACTGCAGTGCGGGAACCTCTTGTTCCAAGACCTACAGACTGACTTTTTTAAGATTTATTCCATCAGTCAAGTAATTAACATGATTTATGGTGCTGGGGTGACTGTTAGTGAGACAACAAAGGGGTCGGGCGGTTCCTCCCCCAAGGAGATGCTATCAGGTGTTTTCTGCTGCGCTTGCAATGCAGTCAGCATGCAGCTGTAAATTCAGCCTTTCTGCATTGAAGAGAGATGACCCCCCCCCCCCCCCCCCCCCCCCACCGCCACCACCAGCCTCCCCTTCTTTTCTTCCCTCTAGTTTTTTCCCCCTTGCTACTCACCCCAGGAGGTCACAAGTTCACAGCTCGGCCTTAACTGTTAAAACCTGTGGCCTGAACTTCTGACCTCACCTAGTGTAAAAGGGAGCACAGTGAATGGTGTTTATAAGGGCTGCAATTGTAAGAAGGCACAAGGGTTTAGTAAAGGATAAAGGGTGATGCAGTGGCTGGGGCCAGAACCAATCTTTAGCTTACTTGTCCCAGTCACAGTGACCTTTAAAAGAGGTGCTGTAAGTAAAGAGTGCCCTTTAAGGCCGGGGAAGGGCATGGCACTGCCTGAAATCAGAGGTAGCTGGACACCACAGACTTTTGGATAACACAATCCAGCTATCTGCAAGATACATGGGTGACTCACACAGACATTTATTTAAAACATTTTGGAAAGTTGTTAGGGTTTCTAACACCATGAGACAAATTTCTGAGACTAATTTTCAGCATAAAATATTCCAGTGAGACGTCTTGATGGCAGTATGGATATTGCCTTGAAGCATTAGCATAGTAACTGTCTGAAAACAAACAATCATTTCAATATTTTCTTATTCATCTGTCACATAAAATATGTACAACACTCATACCTGCTTTCACAAGAGTGGCAGTTTCCCACATTCTTGTCGCTCGCAGGCAAAAACAAATGCACAAGGAGTGCTTGGCTTAGCTCTGTTTACACACACTCTGCTTTTCCTGCAACCTCTATAAAAACAAAACATGGTTTCTTTAGGCTGCCTGTTTCCCTTTTAAAACAAGAGAGGGGAAAATTAAATGCCTACAAGCAGATTTTATGATCTGATAAAAGATGGCATTTACTGTTGACTGATTTACTACCTGCCAAAGTTTGTGAGTGTCTTGTAATCCAGCATGAGCTCTACAGCAGCACAGAAGAGTTGTTGAAGGGGGCTTTCATCACTCTGATTTTTATTTTCAACCTGCTGGGTGTTCCCCTAAAAAAATGGAATCACAATGCTGCAGAAATCTTATTGAAGAGACCTGATGATTAAAGTTCGTGGATTTAAAATGTAGATGCAAATACAGCAACATTTAATCCGCCCTGGTGTCTGTGTTCACTTTACTTTGCAGACAGAGACATATTGAGGTTTGCAGGAAGGGCGGCATTAGCGTGTTAGTCTGTTACTTATGTGTGACTAGTACATTGCAAAACAAAAGGTGATTTGTTGTGACCACACAAATATTAGTTCAGCTAAGCTGGTATTGCTTAGTCGTAAACAATCTCTTGAGGCCTGTGACAGGTAAGAGCGCTCAAAGAATGCTGTTTACGTTCGCTTCTAATTTCCTAACAAGCTTGGACAGATGGTGAGGAATTCAGGACTAGTATGAAACATCAACACCGTGTGACACATTATTAAGATGCTTAAGTTTTTTTAACATGCACATTGTAGTCATGTGGTTTGCTCTTTTTTCACAAAAGAAGGATGATCTGCGCATTCAAGTTGGAGCAACAAAGCAAACAAAACAAAGCAAATGATCTTAAAGTTTGCACCAGCATGGTTTTAGTTGATGGAGTCATTCCACCTTCTGCCATTTAGTGCTACTGATCTATACAGAGGAAACAAATTTACTGCATGAAATATAAAGAACAAACAAATCTAAATGCCATTGATGTCGTCATTCTATAGCAACTTTGCTATGCAGTCAACATTTACTCCATAGTAGTAAGTTAAAGCAAAAGCACTTGTCTTCAGGGCATACTAACATTTTTATTTATATATATATTTGTTCTTCATGGAAAGCAAGTGTTCCCCAAGTTTTATACTTTTTGGATAAAGAAACTCTAATAGTAACACGAGAAGGGTCTCTGTTCTATTCCTTGTCAGGTGTGGTCACATCTGTTCACATGATTAAGGTTCATCTTAATTATGTTTTCTCAGAAAGCAGAATGTATTGATTTGTTGAAATAACAACGTGGGAGTGCAGCCTGCCTACACTGTAATGCATTCTTACTGCTTCTCAATGCTATTTGCTTCAAGCTATTTTTACTCAAAATCTGCTGTGTAATTTCTGACTGTGTATTAGAGGTTGCCTTTGGTCAGTATTATTTGACAAGTGTTGAAAGGCTGTTATGAATATATTGGATCTCTGGAGAAAACATGCAACTCACTGCCGCAGAGCTCGCCTGCACTTCGAGTTTGTTCTGTCCACTTGTAGTCAGCTGCGGGCTGCGTGATCTCAGCAGCAGGATGTCTGTCTCTCTGCATATCAAAGATGATGTCTGTTTAAATCTAATCCCTATCTTTACCCATTCCAGCAATCATTATTGGATGAAAGCTGAAAACTAAGGTGAAGAAAGCCCTCCATATCTGTTTTTGCTTTCTTTGTGGTTTCTCCTTTGTGCTGCTTTCACTCCTCCCTTGCAAGCTTTTTGCCAGCCCAGTGAACTTTGTGTGCACTTTGACCCATTAGTGACTGCTACCCATGCATGCTGGCCTTACTCTTTTAAAGTCACCACAAAACCTGATATACTTTTACTTGTTCAGGCAGTCATGATGAGATTCAAATCTCTCTCTTTTTTTTTTCCAGAGACACTTGAGAAAAAAATAATAATCACATTTATTACATTTAAATTGGGGAGCAATATGAGAAAGAAGACAGTCTTTATGTCTGTATAAGCATTCTAGTTTGGGTTTTTTCTTAATACTGTATATATTATTGAGCCATATGTTAAAAGTCTGCCCTAAAACCAAATTCCAAGTATTTGTTAGACTCAGTATAAGTTATATACAAGCTTTTTGAAGCTTAAATAGCAGGACAGAGTCACAGGTAGAGGAGCAGAATACCTTGCACTTGCATTGTTCTGCATTTTAAACTAGTCTGTGGTTAAGGAGTGCTAATTGGAAAGTATCAAGCGAAGAAGCTGGGGAAAAAAAACTATCTGATTTAAGGAGGAGACTGTGTCAGACTGCAGCTGTTATATTATGAGCAGGACAAAAAGCAGACTCCTGTGGCTGCTGTATGTTTAGGAAGAGAAAAAGGCGAGTAGTTGTAAATTAACCAAATTATTTAACTTCTGCTGAGCAAGGACGTTTTAAAATGGAGTGTTAGCTGTTTAGATTGCAGACATCACCTATTTTGTTTAATAGCAGTAAAGTATCCGGAAGATTTATATTCTTACAAATTCTTGTTTGCTTTTTGTGGGTTTTAATGTGTGTTTAAATGTGGAAGTGACATCATGACAAATAATCCATAGGCAGGGTGTTTGTGTGGACTGTTCGTAAGTATGATATCAATTAATGTGGCTTTAAGAGGATTTTTGAAATTTGGTCTGGCGGGGTTATCTGTAAACTGAAAAAGATTAAGTTTCAGGCACTGATCTTATAATTTGTTAGAGCTGTCAGAAAGCCAGATCAGGTTAAGATCCCCCATTAATATTATCTCTGAGGAGGTACACAGTGACCAGAGATCTGCAGCACCTTACACAGCATCTCACTTTGCAGAGAGGTAGGTAACATATTTATATTTCTTGTATTCTGAGCTGAAGGTGATTTAATGTCCAAAAATGTAGTCTTTTGTGTACTTCAGATCAATTTGACCCCTATTATTGCAGCCCTTAGAGGAAAGCTTTGTTTCACTAAGAATGAGGATGTCAGGAAGGTCTCATGAATTAAAAAAAAAAGAAATAGTAGTGATAACTGTGGCATGAAAAATGTATGTCGTATAAAAATACACACAATATCTTAAACAATCTAGCACAAGCAAGTTTTTTCACTTTTTGGTTTATTATAGCTTTCTTCTTTTTTGGCAACAACCTTTTAGTAACTTCTAGTCTGCAGTGTTTCTTTATAAAGTACTTTGTAAAAGTCTTGAGCCACCTCTCATTTCCTTATATTTTGCTTACAAGGAGCCACTTTTTCTTGTAATGTTTAAAAAGGGGTCTTGAGCAGTACTTCTCAAGGTTTTTGTGAAGATCTTTAAAAGTTTTTCGTTGGACATCAGCTGCTTTTTCACTCATTTTTAGTCCAATTTCAAGGGATTTTTTTTTTATTCACTGAAGCATCAAATAGGCACCCAACCCAGGGGATGAACCAGTGTCGTGTCTACACATAACAGACAATTCAGCAAAGATTACATTTTCATTTGTTATGTTAAGGAATTGTGCTACTATCAGCCTGTCACGAAATGAACACAATTTATTACGTTTTTATAAAAGTGCTTTTGATCCTACAAGCTGATTCCCAAAGAGCAATTAGCCAAAAGCATATCTTGGCATGGTGTGGAGTGTGTTCCTAAAAAAAGAGGACAAAAGAAAGAGGTGGACAGTAAAAAAAAAAAATGTCTGTCTGGAAGTAATGTCTGTAAGAAATAGGCAAAAAATCAATATGTATGGAGGTCAGTAGAGAGGGACAACAGTGAGCGTCTACAGCAGGGGTGGGCAATCTCAGCCCACGAGGGCCGGTGTCCCTGCAGGTTTTAGATGTGTCCTCGAACCAACACAGCTGATTTAAATGGCTAAATTAGCTCCTCAACATGTCCTAAGTTCTCCAGAGGCTTGGTAACCAACTAATCATGTGATTCAGGTGTGTTGACCCAAGGTGAGATCTAAAACCTGCATGGACACCGGCCCTCGTGGACTGAGATTGCCCACCCCTGGTCTACAGCCATTTGTAAAACACAGCGGAGGCTCTGTAGTGGGGGCTGTATGGGTCTTTGTAAAATTGATAGAATTATGAACACAGAATGATATCATCAAATTTTGATCCACCATGCATAATAATAATAATAATAATAATAATAATAATAATAATAATGATAATGCATTTTATTTGAGGGCGCCTTTCAGAAACCCAAGGTCACCTTACAAAAAACAAAATTAATAAAATCATCTAGGTGGCAGCTTCACTTTTCAGCATGTCAATGATCCCATACACACTACCAGTGCAGTAAAAGCATGCCTGAGTAGAAAAACACACAGTGGAACAGTATCAGTATCCTGCAATAAAATCAAAGTCATTCACACAGGTTCTGTTAAATGAAGCGCTTCTGTACTTAGCTTGATGGAATGATTTATAACTAAGAAGGCTGTGCAGAAGTAACTGTTGCTGGAATAGTTTTCAGGGTTGATGCATGTTTTTTGCTGCTTATAATCAAAGGACAGGAAACAAGTAGTTTGTTGTTGACATTTCTGATGAAGAGTCAGAGTGGTTACCTGGTTTGAGCAGTGTCTTGCAGACATGGAGGTGGTCAACGTGAAGGAAGAGTACCGTTCTAATGCTGGTTCAGATGCTGGTTCAGATGCTGGTCCAACTTACTTTTTAATCTACGGTATAGATCAGTGGTCCCCAACCTTTTTCGTGCTACGGACCGGTTTAATGTCAGATAATATTTTCATGGACTGGCCTTTAAGGTGTTGCGGATAAATACAACAAAATAAAATGATATGACCAAGACAAAAACTGTGGTATTTTTAAAATATAATAATAAACGCAAATTCACTGTGTAATTGTCTAACTTTATTAGCAGCGTCTTCCTGAAGTGCACCAACAACATTGAGAGCAACATCCTCCTCTCTGCCTCTTAATGCTTTCTGGTCACTATGGTAACACGTAAATATTTTTTTCAAAATAAAACACACAACTACAACACGGGAAAAGACCCAGGGAAACCGAGTTAAGGCTAAAAACTCTGAAAACCATAAATTTAATACCCGAGCCTCAACTCTTGTGGCCCGGTACCAAACGACTCATGGACCGGATTCTGGCCCCGGGGTTGGGGACTGCTTAGTTAGATGGACCTCAGTGATCTTTTATGGGGAGAATTCCTGTTTAGATCAATTTGGTGGAAGAATGAGAGATAACAGTCGTCTGAAAATGTAGTTGCAGAACTGATTGTAGCAAACATTTAGAGAAAATTTTATTTTTATTTTTTTTACCATTTCTAAAGATACTCATGATGCAATAAATAAACATGAAATATTTCAACTCCACCTGCATCTTTACAGTAATTTAAGTTTTGCAAAAAAACCCTAAAAGCTTTTAATTAAAAACTTTACAATATTGAAACACTGAAAAGCT